>NW_027098885.1:0-169785 GCF_037042795.1 Molothrus aeneus | reverse complement strand
GACCTGCGTGCAAGCTTTAGAACAAGATTTTGGATGTTTTCTTTCCTGGCAGAGTTTCTCCTTGCAAGATATGGTGGAAAAGCTTTTTGCTGAGTGTAGAGCGGCAAGACACGCAGAAGACGCAGATACGCAGCTCTCCGAAGCTAAGTGCCGGTCCCGGGCTTCTTTCGGCACAAACCGCTCTCAGGAGCTCCCTGCGCTCGCCACAATGCTCTGTGTGCGAAGAAGCCGCTTCTTCGCCTCCGGGAGAATCGGCGAGCGGCAGCTTCCCAAAGGCGAAGATGCAAGCTGCAGCAAACAGGCACAGTGTGGGCAGCATTCAGACTTAGAGAAAACAGTACTTTACCACTCTCCTGCCTTTTCCATGGTTATTCTATTGGAAAAGAACGAGTTTTGGACAACTACCTTTCATTCTTGCCAAACTCTTTGCAGACCCCCGTGCAAGCTTTAGAACAAGATTTTGGATGTTTTCTTTCCTGGCAGAGTTTCTCCTTGCAAGATATGGTGGAAAAGCTTTTTGCTGAGTGTAGAGCGGCAAGACACGCAGAAGACGCAGATACGCAGCTCTCCGAAGCTAAGTGCCGGTCCCGGGCTTCTTTCGGCACAAACCGCTCTCAGGAGCTCCCTGCGCTCGCCACAATGCTCTGTGTGCGAAGAAGCCGCTTCTTCGCCTCCGGGAGAATCGGCGAGCGGCAGCTTCCCAAAGGCGAAGATGCAAGCTGCAGCACACAGGCACAGTGTGGGCAGCCTTCAGACTTAGAGAAAACAGTACTTTACCACTCTCCTGCCTTTTCCATGGTTATTCTATTGGAAAAGAACGAGTTTTGGACAACTACCTTTCATTCTTGCCAAACTCTTTGCAGACCTGCGTGCAAGCTTTAGAACAAGATTTTGGATGTTTTCTTTCCTGGCAGAGTTTCTCCTTGCAAGATATGGTGGAAAAGCTTTTGGCTGAGTGTAGAGCGGCAAGACACGCAGAAGACGCAGATACGCAGCTCTCCGAAGCTAAGTGCCGGTCCCGGGCTTCTTTCGGCACAAACCGCTCTCAGGAGCTCCCTGCGCTCGCCACAATGCTCTGTGTGCGAAGAAGCCGCTTCTTCGCCTGCGGGAGAATCGGCGAGCGGCAGCTTCCCAAAGGCGAAGATGCAAGCTGCAGCACACAGGCACAGTGTGGGCAGCCTTCAGACTTAGAGAAAACAGTACTTTACCACTCTCCTGCCTTTTCCATGGTTATTCTATTGGAAAAGAACGAGTTTTGGACAACTACCTTTCATTCTTGCCAAACTCTTTGCAGACCCCCGTGCAAGCTTTAGAACAAGATTTTGGATGTTTTCTTTCCTGGCAGAGTTTCTCCTTGCAAGATATGGTGGAAAAGCTTTTTGCTGAGTGTAGAGCGGCAAGACACGCAGAAGACGCAGATACGCAGCTCTCCGAAGCTAAGTGCTGGTCCCGGGCTTCTTTCGGCACAAACCGCTCTCAGGAGCTCCCTGCGCTCGCCACAATGCTCTGTGTGCGAAGAAGCCGCTTCTTCGCCTCCGGGAGAATTGGCGAGCGGCAGCTTCCCAAAGGCGAAGATGCAAGCTGCAGCAAACAGGCACAGTGTGGGCAGCATTCAGACTTAGAGAAAACAGTACTTTACCACTCTCCTGCCTTTTCCATGGTTATTCTATTGGAAAAGAACGAGTTTTGGACAACTACCTTTCATTCTTGCCAAACTCTTTGCAGACCCCCGTGCAAGCTTTAGAACAAGATTTTGGATGTTTTCTTTCCTGGCAGAGTTTCTCTTTGCAAGATATGGTGGAAAAGCTTTTTGCTGAGTGTAGAGCGGCAAGACACGCAGAAGACGCAGATACGCAGCTCTCCGAAGCTAAGTGCCGGTCCCGGGCTTCTTTCGGCACAAACCGCTCTCAGGAGCTCCCTGCGCTCGCCACAATGCTCTGTGTGCGAAGAAGCCGCTTCTTCGCCTGCGGGAGAATCGGCGAGCGGCAGCTTCCCAAAGGCGAAGATGCAAGCTGCAGCACACAGGCACAGTGTGGGCAGCCTTCAGACTTAGAGAAAACAGTACTTTACCACTCTCCTGCCTTATCCATGGTTATTCTATTGGAAAAGAACGAGTTTTGGACAACTACCTTTCATTCTTGCCAAACTCTTTGCAGACCCCCGTGCAAGCTTTAGAACAAGATTTTGGATGTTTTCTTTCCTGGCAGAGTTTCTCCTTGCAAGATATGGTGGAAAAGCTTTTTGCTGAGTGTAGAGCGGCAAGACACGCAGAAGACGCGGATACGCAGCTCTCCGAAGCTAAGTGCCGGTCCCGGGCTTCTTTCGGCACAAACCGCTCTCAGGAGCTCCCTGCGCTCGCCACAATGCTCTGTGTGCGAAGAAGCCGCTTCTTCGCCTGCGGGAGAATCGGCGAGCGGCAGCTTCCCAAAGGCGAAGATGCAAGCTGCAGCACACAGGCACAGTGTGGGCAGCCTTCAGACTTAGAGAAAACAGTACTTTACCACTCTCCTGCCTTTTCCATGGTTATTCTATTGGAAAAGAACGAGTTTTGGACAACTACCTTTCATTCTTGCCAAACTCTTTGCAGACCCCCGTGCAAGCTTTAGAACAAGATTTTGGATGTTTTCTTTCCTGGCAGAGTTTCTCCTTGCAAGATATGGTGGAAAAGCTTTTTGCTGAGTGTAGAGCGGCAAGACACGCAGAAGACGCAGATACGCAGCTCTCCGAAGCTAAGTGCCGGTCCCGGGCTTCTTTCGGCACAAACCGCTCTCAGGAGCTCCCTGCGCTCGCCACAATGCTCTGTGTGCGAAGAAGCCGCTTCTTCGCCTGCGGGAGAATCGGCGAGCGGCAGCTTCGCAAAGGCGAAGATGCAAGCTGCAGCACACAGGCACAGTGTGGGCAGCCTTCAGACTTAGAGAAAACAGTACTTTACCACTCTCCTGCCTTTTCCATGGTTATTCTATTGGAAAAGAACGAGTTTTGGACAACTACCTTTCATTCTTGCCCAACTCTTTGCAGACCCCCGTGCAAGCTTTAGAACAAGATTTTGGATGTTTTCTTTCCTGGCAGAGTTTCTCCTTGCAAGATATGGTGGAAAAGCTTTTGGCTGAGTGTAGAGCGGCAAGACACGCAGAAGACGCAGATACGCAGCTCTCCGAAGCTAAGTGCCGGTCCCGGGCTTCTTTCGGCACAAACCGCTCTCAGGAGCTCCCTGCGCTCGCCACAATGCTCTGTGTGCGAAGAAGCCGCTTCTTCGCCTGCGGGAGAATCGGCGAGCGGCAGCTTCCCAAAGGCAAAGATGCAAGCTGCAGCACACAGGCACAGTGTGGGCAGCCTTCAGACTTAGAGAAAACAGTACTTTACCACTCTCCTGCCTTTTCCATGGTTATTCTATTGGAAAAGAACGAGTTTTGGACAACTACCTTTCATTCTTGCCAAACTCTTTGCAGACCCCCGTGCAAGCTTTAGAACAAGATTTTGGATGTTTTCTTTCCTGGCAGAGTTTCTCCTTGCAAGATATGGTGGAAAAGCTTTTTGCTGAGTGTAGAGCGGCAAGACACGCAGAAGACGCAGATACGCAGCTCTCCGAAGCTAAGTGCCGGTCCCGGGCTTCTTTCGGCACAAACCGCTCTCAGGAGCTCCCTGCGCTCGCCACAATGCTCTGTGTGCGAAGAAGCCGCTTCTTCGCCTCCGGGAGAATCGGCGAGCGGCAGCTTCCCAAAGGCGAAGATGCAAGCTGCAGCACACAGGCACAGTGTGGGCAGCCTTCAGACTTAGAGAAAACAGTACTTTACCACTCTCCTGCCTTTTCCATGGTTATTCTATTGGAAAAGAACGAGTTTTGGACAACTACCTTTCATTCTTGCCAAACTCTTTGCAGACCCCCGTGCAAGCTTTAGAACAAGATTTTGGATGTTTTCTTTCCTGGCAGAGTTTCTCCTTGCAAGATATGGTGGAAAAGCTTTTTGCTGAGTGTAGAGCGGCAAGACACGCAGAAGACGCAGATACGCAGCTCTCCGAAGCTAAGTGCCGGTCCCGGGCTTCTTTCGGCACAAACCGCTCTCAGGAGCTCCCTGCGCTCGCCACAATGCTCTGTGTGCGAAGAAGCCGCTTCTTCGCCTCCGGGAGAATCGGCGAGCGGCAGCTTCCCAAAGGCAAAGATGCAAGCTGCAGCACACAGGCACAGTGTGGGCAGCCTTCAGACTTAGAGAAAACAGTACTTTACCACTCTCCTGCCTTTTCCATGGTTATTCTATTGGAAAAGAACGAGTTTTGGACAACTACCTTTCATTCTTGCCAAACTCTTTGCAGACCCCCGTGCAAGCTTTAGAACAAGATTTTGGATGTTTTCTTTCCTGGCAGAGTTTCTCCTTGCAAGATATGGTGGAAAAGCTTTTGGCTGAGTGTAGAGCGGCAAGACACGCAGAAGACGCAGATACGCAGCTCTCCGAAGCTAAGTGCCGGTCCCGGGCTTCTTTCGGCACAAACCGCTCTCAGGAGCTCCCTGCGCTCGCCACAATGCTCTGTGTGCGAAGAAGCCGCTTCTTCGCCTCCGGGAGAATCGGCGAGCGGCAGCTTCCCAAAGGCGAAGATGCAAGCTGCAGCACACAGGCACAGTGTGGGCAGCCTTCAGACTTAGAGAAAACAGTACTTTACCACTCTCCTGCCTTTTCCATGGTTATTCTATTGGAAAAGAACGAGTTTTGGACAACTACCTTTCATTCTTGCCAAACTCTTTGCAGACCTGCGTGCAAGCTTTAGAACAAGATTTTGGATGTTTTCTTTCCTGGCAGAGTTTCTCCTTGCAAGATATGGTGGAAAAGCTTTTTGCTGAGTGTAGAGCGGCAAGACACGCAGAAGACGCAGATACGCAGCTCTCCGAAGCTAAGTGCCGGTCCCGGGCTTCTTTCGGCACAAACCGCTCTCAGGAGCTCCCTGCGCTCGCCACAATGCTCTGTGTGCGAAGAAGCCGCTTCTTCGCCTCCGGGAGAATCGGCGAGCGGCAGCTTCCCAAAGGCGAAGATGCAAGCTGCAGCACACAGGCACAGTGTGGGCAGCCTTCAGACTTAGAGAAAACAGTACTTTACCACTCTCCTGCCTTTTCCATGGTTATTCTATTGGAAAAGAACGAGTTTTGGACAACTACCTTTCATTCTTGCCAAACTCTTTGCAGACCCCCGTGCAAGCTTTAGAACAAGATTTTGGATGTTTTCTTTCCTGGCAGAGTTTCTCCTTGCAAGATATGGTGGAAAAGCTTTTTGCTGAGTGTAGAGCGGCAAGACACGCAGAAGACGCAGATACGCAGCTCTCCGAAGCTAAGTGCCGGTCCCGGGCTTCTTTCGGCACAAACCGCTCTCAGGAGCTCCCTGCGCTCGCCACAATGCTCTGTGTGCGAAGAAGCCGCTTCTTCGCCTCCGGGAGAATCGGCGAGCGGCAGCTTCCCAAAGGCGAAGATGCAAGCTGCAGCAAACA
Organism: Molothrus aeneus; assembly: GCF_037042795.1. NCBI lineage: Eukaryota > Metazoa > Chordata > Aves > Passeriformes > Icteridae > Molothrus > Molothrus aeneus. The sequence goes on along the minus strand of NW_027098885.1, from coordinate 164,313 downwards.
GGCACAGTGTGGGCAGCATTCAGACTTAGAGAAAACAGTACTTTACCACTCTCCTGCCTTTTCCATGGTTATTCTATTGGAAAAGAACGAGTTTTGGACAACTACCTTTCATTCTTGCCAAACTCTTTGCAGACCCCCGTGCAAGCTTTAGAACAAGATTTTGGATGTTTTCTTTCCTGGCAGAGTTTCTCCTTGCAAGATATGGTGGAAAAGCTTTTTGCTGAGTGTAGAGCGGCAAGACACGCAGAAGACGCAGATACGCAGCTCTCCGAAGCTAAGTGCCGGTCCCGGGCTTCTTTCGGCACAAACCGCTCTCAGGAGCTCCCTGCGCTCGCCACAATGCTCTGTGTGCGAAGAAGCCGCTTCTTCGCCTCCGGGAGAATCGGCGAGCGGCAGCTTCCCAAAGGCGAAGATGCAAGCTGCAGCACACAGGCACAGTGTGGGCAGCCTTCAGACTTAGAGAAAACAGTACTTTACCACTCTCCTGCCTTTTCCATGGTTATTCTATTGGAAAAGAACGAGTTTTGGACAACTACCTTTCATTCTTGCCAAACTCTTTGCAGACCCCCGTGCAAGCTTTAGAACAAGATTTTGGATGTTTTCTTTCCTGGCAGAGTTTCTCCTTGCAAGATATGGTGGAAAAGCTTTTTGCTGAGTGTAGAGCGGCAAGACACGCAGAAGACGCAGATACGCAGCTCTCCGAAGCTAAGTGCCGGTCCCGGGCTTCTTTCGGCACAAACCGCTCTCAGGAGCTCCCTGCGCTCGCCACAATGCTCTGTGTGCGAAGAAGCCGCTTCTTCGCCTCCGGGAGAATCGGCGAGCGGCAGCTTCCCAAAGGCGAAGATGCAAGCTGCAGCACACAGGCACAGTGTGGGCAGCCTTCAGACTTAGAGAAAACAGTACTTTACCACTCTCCTGCCTTTTCCATGGTTATTCTATTGGAAAAGAACGAGTTTTGGACAACTACCTTTCATTCTTGCCAGAGTCTTTGCAGACCTGCGTGCAAGCTTTAGAACAAGATTTTGGATGTTTTCTTTCCTGGCAGAGTTTCTCCTTGCAAGATATGGTGGAAAAGCTTTTGGCTGAGTGTAGAGCGGCAAGACACGCAGAAGACGCAGATACGCAGCTCTCCGAAGCTAAGTGCCGGTCCCGGGCTTCTTTCGGCACAAACCGCTCTCAGGAGCTCCCTGCGCTCGCCACAATGCTCTGTGTGCGAAGAAGCCGCTTCTTCGCCTGCGGGAGAATCGGCGAGCGGCAGCTTCCCAAAGGCAAAGATGCAAGCTGCAGCACACAGGCACAGTGTGGGCAGCCTTCAGACTTAGAGAAAACAGTACTTTACCACTCTCCTGCCTTTTCCATGGTTATTCTATTGGAAAAGAACGAGTTTTGGACAACTACCTTTCATTCTTGCCCAACTCTTTGCAGACCCCCGTGCAAGCTTTAGAACAAGATTTTGGATGTTTTCTTTCCTGGCAGAGTTTCTCCTTGCAAGATATGGTGGAAAAGCTTTTGGCTGAGTGTAGAGCGGCAAGACACGCAGAAGACGCAGATACGCAGCTCTCCGAAGCTAAGTGCCGGTCCCGGGCTTCTTTCGGCACAAACCGCTCTCAGGAGCTCCCTGCGCTCGCCACAATGCTCTGTGTGCGAAGAAGCCGCTTCTTCGCCTCCGGGAGAATCGGCGAGCGGCAGCTTCCCAAAGGCGAAGATGCAAGCTGCAGCACACAGGCACAGTGTGGGCAGCCTTCAGACTTAGAGAAAACAGTACTTTACCACTCTCCTGCCTTTTCCATGGTTATTCTATTGGAAAAGAACGAGTTTTGGACAACTACCTTTCATTCTTGCCAAACTCTTTGCAGACCTGCGTGCAAGCTTTAGAACAAGATTTTGGATGTTTTCTTTCCTGGCAGAGTTTCTCCTTGCAAGATATGGTGGAAAAGCTTTTTGCTGAGTGTAGAGCGGCAAGACACGCAGAAGACGCAGATACGCAGCTCTCCGAAGCTAAGTGCCGGTCCCGGGCTTCTTTCGGCACAAACCGCTCTCAGGAGCTCCCTGCGCTCGCCACAATGCTCTGTGTGCGAAGAAGCCGCTTCTTCGCCTCCGGGAGAATCGGCGAGCGGCAGCTTCCCAAAGGCGAAGATGCAAGCTGCAGCACACAGGCACAGTGTGGGCAGCCTTCAGACTTAGAGAAAACAGTACTTTACCACTCTCCTGCCTTTTCCATGGTTATTCTATTGGAAAAGAACGAGTTTTGGACAACTACCTTTCATTCTTGCCAAACTCTTTGCAGACCCCCGTGCAAGCTTTAGAACAAGATTTTGGATGTTTTCTTTCCTGGCAGAGTTTCTCCTTGCAAGATATGGTGGAAAAGCTTTTTGCTGAGTGTAGAGCGGCAAGACACGCAGAAGACGCAGATACGCAGCTCTCCGAAGCTAAGTGCCGGTCCCGGGCTTCTTTCGGCACAAACCGCTCTCAGGAGCTCCCTGCGCTCGCCACAATGCTCTGTGTGCGAAGAAGCCGCTTCTTCGCCTGCGGGAGAATCGGCGAGCGGCAGCTTCCCAAAGGCGAAGATGCAAGCTGCAGCAAACAGGCACAGTGTGGGCAGCCTTCAGACTTAGAGAAAACAGTACTTTACCACTCTCCTGCCTTTTCCATGGTTATTCTATTGGAAAAGAACGAGTTTTGGACAACTACCTTTCATTCTTGCCAAACTCTTTGCAGACCCCCGTGCAAGCTTTAGAACAAGATTTTGGATGTTTTCTTTCCTGGCAGAGTTTCTCCTTGCAAGATATGGTGGAAAAGCTTTTTGCTGAGTGTAGAGCGGCAAGACACGCAGAAGACGCAGATACGCAGCTCTCCGAAGCTAAGTGCCGGTCCCGGGCTTCTTTCGGCACAAACCGCTCTCAGGAGCTCCCCGCGCTCGCCACAATGCTCTGTGTGCGAAGAAGCCGCTTCTTCGCCTGCGGGAGAATCGGCGAGCGGCAGCTTCCCAAAGGCGAAGATGCAAGCTGCAGCACACAGGCACAGTATGGGCAGCCTTCAGACTTAGAGAAAACAGTACTTTACCACTCTCCTGCCTTTTCCATGGTTATTCTATTGGAAAAGAACGAGTTTTGGACAACTACCTTTCATTCTTGCCAAACTCTTTGCAGACCCCCGTGCAAGCTTTAGAACAAGATTTTGGATGTTTTCTTTCCTGGCAGAGTTTCTCCTTGCAAGATATGGTGGAAAAGCTTTTTGCTGAGTGTAGAGCGGCAAGACACGCAGAAGACGCAGATACGCAGCTCTCCGAAGCTAAGTGCCGGTCCCGGGCTTCTTTCGGCACAAACCGCTCTCAGGAGCTCCCTGCGCTCGCCACAATGCTCTGTGTGCGAAGAAGCCGCTTCTTCGCCTGCGGGAGAATCGGCGAGCGGCAGCTTCCCAAAGGCGAAGATGCAAGCTGCAGCAAACAGGCACAGTGTGGGCAGCATTCAGACTTAGAGAAAACAGTACTTTACCACTCTCCTGCCTTTTCCATGGTTATTCTATTGGAAAAGAACGAGTTTTGGACAACTACCTTTCATTCTTGCCAAACTCTTTGCAGACCCCCGTGCAAGCTTTAGAACAAGATTTTGGATGTTTTCTTTCCTGGCAGAGTTTCTCCTTGCAAGATATGGTGGAAAAGCTTTTTGCTGAGTGTAGAGCGGCAAGACACGCAGAAGACGCAGATACGCAGCTCTCCGAAGCTAAGTGCCGGTCCCGGGCTTCTTTCGGCACAAACCGCTCTCAGGAGCTCCCTGCGCTCGCCACAATGCTCTGTGTGCGAAGAAGCCGCTTCTTCGCCTGCGGGAGAATCGGCGAGCGGCAGCTTCCCAAAGGCGAAGATGCAAGCTGCAGCAAACAGGCACAGTGTGGGCAGCATTCAGACTTAGAGAAAACAGTACTTTACCACTCTCCTGCCTTTTCCATGGTTATTCTATTGGAAAAGAACGAGTTTTGGACAACTACCTTTCATTCTTGCCAAACTCTTTGCAGACCCCCGTGCAAGCTTTAGAACAAGATTTTGGATGTTTTCTTTCCTGGCAGAGTTTCTCCTTGCAAGATATGGTGGAAAAGCTTTTTGCTGAGTGTAGAGCGGCAAGACACGCAGAAGACGCAGATACGCAGCTCTCCGAAGCTAAGTGCCGGTCCCGGGCTTCTTTCGGCACAAACCGCTCTCAGGAGCTCCCCGCGCTCGCCACAATGCTCTGTGTGCGAAGAAGCCGCTTCTTCGCCTGCGGGAGAATCGGCGAGCGGCAGCTTCCCAAAGGCGAAGATGCAAGCTGCAGCACACAGGCACAGTATGGGCAGCCTTCAGACTTAGAGAAAACAGTACTTTACCACTCTCCTGCCTTTTCCATGGTTATTCTATTGGAAAAGAACGAGTTTTGGACAACTACCTTTCATTCTTGCCAAACTCTTTGCAGACCCCCGTGCAAGCTTTAGAACAAGATTTTGGATGTTTTCTTTCCTGGCAGAGTTTCTCCTTGCAAGATATGGTGGAAAAGCTTTTTGCTGAGTGTAGAGCGGCAAGACACGCAGAAGACGCAGATACGCAGCTCTCCGAAGCTAAGTGCCGGTCCCGGGCTTCTTTCGGCACAAACCGCTCTCAGGAGCTCCCTGCGCTCGCCACAATGCTCTGTGTGCGAAGAAGCCGCTTCTTCGCCTGCGGGAGAATCGGCGAGCGGCAGCTTCCCAAAGGCGAAGATGCAAGCTGCAGCAAACAGGCACAGTGTGGGCAGCATTCAGACTTAGAGAAAACAGTACTTTACCACTCTCCTGCCTTTTCCATGGTTATTCTATTGGAAAAGAACGAGTTTTGGACAACTACCTTTCATTCTTGCCAAACTCTTTGCAGACCCCCGTGCAAGCTTTAGAACAAGATTTTGGATGTTTTCTTTCCTGGCAGAGTTTCTCCTTGCAAGATATGGTGGAAAAGCTTTTTGCTGAGTGTAGAGCGGCAAGACACGCAGAAGACGCAGATACGCAGCTCTCCGAAGCTAAGTGCCGGTCCCGGGCTTCTTTCGGCACAAACCGCTCTCAGGAGCTCCCTGCGCTCGCCACAATGCTCTGTGTGCGAAGAAGCCGCTTCTTCGCCTCCGGGAGAATCGGCGAGCGGCAGCTTCGCAAAGGCGAAGATGCAAGCTGCAGCACACAGGCACAGTGTGGGCAGCCTTCAGACTTAGAGAAAACAGTACTTTACCACTCTCCTGCCTTTTCCATGGTTATTCTATTGGAAAAGAACGAGTTTTGGACAACTACCTTTCATTCTTGCCAGAGTCTTTGCAGACCTGCGTGCAAGCTTTAGAACAAGATTTTGGATGTTTTCTTTCCTGGCAGAGTTTCTCCTTGCAAGATATGGTGGAAAAGCTTTTGGCTGAGTGTAGAGCGGCAAGACACGCAGAAGACGCAGATACGCAGCTCTCCGAAGCTAAGTGCCGGTCCCGGGCTTCTTTCGGCACAAACCGCTCTCAGGAGCTCCCTGCGCTCGCCACAATGCTCTGTGTGCGAAGAAGCCGCTTCTTTGCCTCCGGGAGAATCGGCGAGCGGCAGCTTCCCAAAGGCGAAGATGCAAGCTGCAGCACACAGGCACAGTGTGGGCAGCCTTCAGACTTAGAGAAAACAGTACTTTACCACTCTCCTGCCTTTTCCATGGTTATTCTATTGGAAAAGAACGAGTTTTGGACAACTACCTTTCATTCTTGCCAAACTCTTTGCAGACCTGCGTGCAAGCTTTAGAACAAGATTTTGGATGTTTTCTTTCCTGGCAGAGTTTCTCCTTGCAAGATATGGTGGAAAAGCTTTTTGCTGAGTGTAGAGCGGCAAGACACGCAGAAGACGCAGATACGCAGCTCTCCGAAGCTAAGTGCCGGTCCCGGGCTTCTTTCGGCACAAACCGCTCTCAGGAGCTCCCTGCGCTCGCCACAATGCTCTGTGTGTGAAGAAGCCGCTTCTTCGCCTCCGGGAGAATCGGCGAGCGGCAGCTTCCCAAAGGCGAAGATGCAAGCTGCAGCACACAGGCACAGTGTGGGCAGCCTTCAGACTTAGAGAAAACAGTACTTTACCACTCTCCTGCCTTTTCCATGGTTATTCTATTGGAAAAGAACGAGTTTTGGACAACTACCTTTCATTCTTGCCCAACTCTTTGCAGACCCCCGTGCAAGCTTTAGAACAAGATTTTGGATGTTTTCTTTCCTGGCAGAGTTTCTCCTTGCAAGATATGGTGGAAAAGCTTTTGGCTGAGTGTAGAGCGGCAAGACACGCAGAAGACGCAGATACGCAGCTCTCCGAAGCTAAGTGCCGGTCCCGGGCTTCTTTCGGCACAAACCGCTCTCAGGAGCTCCCTGCGCTCGCCACAATGCTCTGTGTGCGAAGAAGCCGCTTCTTCGCCTCCGGGAGAATCGGCGAGCGGCAGCTTCCCAAAGGCGAAGATGCAAGCTGCAGCACACAGGCACAGTGTGGGCAGCCTTCAGACTTAGAGAAAACAGTACTTTACCACTCTCCTGCCTTATCCATGGTTATTCTATTGGAAAAGAACGAGTTTTGGACAACTACCTTTCATTCTTGCCAAACTCTTTGCAGACCCCCGTGCAAGCTTTAGAACAAGATTTTGGATGTTTTCTTTCCTGGCAGAGTTTCTCCTTGCAAGATATGGTGGAAAAGCTTTTTGCTGAGTGTAGAGCGGCAAGACACGCAGAAGACGCAGATACGCAGCTCTCCGAAGCTAAGTGCCGGTCCCGGGCTTCTTTCGGCACAAACCGCTCTCAGGAGCTCCCTGCGCTCGCCACAATGCTCTGTGTGCGAAGAAGCCGCTTCTTCGCCTGCGGGAGAATCGGCGAGCGGCAGCTTCCCAAAGGCGAAGATGCAAGCTGCAGCACACAGGCACAGTGTGGGCAGCCTTCAGACTTAGAGAAAACAGTACTTTACCACTCTCCTGCCTTTTCCATGGTTATTCTATTGGAAAAGAACGAGTTTTGGACAACTACCTTTCATTCTTGCCAAACTCTTTGCAGACCTCCGTGCAAGCTTTAGAACAAGATTTTGGATGTTTTCTTTCCTGGCAGAGTTTCTCCTTGCAAGATATGGTGGAAAAGCTTTTTGCTGAGTGTAGAGCGGCAAGACACGCAGAAGACACAGATACGCAGCTCTCCGAAGCTAAGTGCCGGTCCCGGGCTTCTTTCGGCACAAACCGCTCTCAGGAGCTCCCTGCGCTCGCCACAATGCTCTGTGTGCGAAGAAGCCGCTTCTTCGCCTCCGGGAGAATCGGCGAGCGGCAGCTTCCCAAAGGCGAAGATGCAAGCTGCAGCACACAGGCACAGTGTGGGCAGCATTCAGACTTAGAGAAAATAGTACTTTACCACTCTCCTGCCTTTTCCATGGTTATTCTTTTGGAAAAGAACGAGTTTTGGACAACTACCTTTCATTCTTGCCAAACTCTTTGCAGACCTCCGTGCAAGCTTTAGAACAAGATTTTGGATGTTTTCTTTCCTGGCAGAGTTTCTCCTTGCAAGATATGGTGGAAAAGCTTTTTGCTGAGTGTAGAGCGGCAAGACACGCAGAAGACGCAGATACGCAGCTCTCCGAAGCTAAGTGCCGGTCCCGGGCTTCTTTCGGCACAAACCGCTCTCAGGAGCTCCCTGCGCTCGCCACAATGCTCTGTGTGCGAAGAAGCCGCTTCTTCGCCTCCGGGAGAATCGGCGAGCGGCAGCTTCCCAAAGGCGAAGATGCAAGCTGCAGCACACAGGCACAGTGTGGGCAGCCTTCAGACTTAGAGAAAACAGTACTTTACCACTCTCCTGCCTTTTCCATGGTTATTCTATTGGAAAAGAACGAGTTTTGGACAACTACCTTTCATTCTTGCCAAACTCTTTGCAGACCCCCGTGCAAGCTTTAGAACAAGATTTTGGATGTTTTCTTTCCTGGCAGAGTTTCTCCTTGCAAGATATGGTGGAAAAGCTTTTGGCTGAGTGTAGAGCGGCAAGACACGCAGAAGACGCAGATACGCAGCTCTCCGAAGCTAAGTGCCGGTCCCGGGCTTCTTTCGGCACAAACCGCTCTCAGGAGCTCCCTGCGCTCGCCACAATGCTCTGTGTGCGAAGAAGCCGCTTCTTCGCCTCCGGGAGAATCGGCGAGCGGCAGCTTCCCAAAGGCGAAGATGCAAGCTGCAGCACACAGGCACAGTGTGGGCAGCCTTCAGACTTAGAGAAAACAGTACTTTACCACTCTCCTGCCTTTTCCATGGTTATTCTATTGGAAAAGAACGAGTTTTGGACAACTACCTTTCATTCTTGCCAAACTCTTTGCAGACCCCCGTGCAAGCTTTAGAACAAGATTTTGGATGTTTTCTTTCCTGGCAGAGTTTCTCCTTGCAAGATATGGTGGAAAAGCTTTTTGCTGAGTGTAGAGCGGCAAGACACGCAGAAGACGCAGATACGCAGCTCTCCGAAGCTAAGTGCCGGTCCCGGGCTTCTTTCGGCACAAACCGCTCTCAGGAGCTCCCTGCGCTCGCCACAATGCTCTGTGTGCGAAGAAGCCGCTTCTTCGCCTGCGGGAGAATCGGCGAGCGGCAGCTTCCCAAAGGCGAAGATGCAAGCTGCAGCACACAGGCACAGTGTGGGCAGCCTTCAGACTTAGAGAAAACAGTACTTTACCACTCTCCTGCCTTTTCCATGGTTATTCTATTGGAAAAGAACGAGTTTTGGACAACTACCTTTCATTCTTGCCAAACTCTTTGCAGACCCCCGTGCAAGCTTTAGAACAAGATTTTGGATGTTTTCTTTCCTGGCAGAGTTTCTCCTTGCAAGATATGGTGGAAAAGCTTTTTGCTGAGTGTAGAGCGGCAAGACACGCAGAAGACGCAGATACGCAGCTCTCCGAAGCTAAGTGCCGGTCCCGGGCTTCTTTCGGCACAAACCGCTCTCAGGAGCTCCCTGCGCTCGCCACAATGCTCTGTGTGCGAAGAAGCCGCTTCTTCGCCTGCGGGAGAATCGGCGAGCGGCAGCTTCCCAAAGGCGAAGATGCAAGCTGCAGCACACAGGCACAGTGTGGGCAGCCTTCAGACTTAGAGAAAACAGTACTTTACCACTCTCCTGCCTTTTCCATGGTTATTCTATTGGAAAAGAACGAGTTTTGGACAACTACCTTTCATACTTGCCAAACTCTTTGCAGACCTCCGTGCAAGCTTTAGAACAAGATTTTGGATGTTTTCTTTCCTGGCAGAGTTTCTCCTTGCAAGATATGGTGGAAAAGCTTTTTGCTGAGTGTAGAGCGGCAAGACACGCAGAAGACGCAGATACGCAGCTCTCCGAAGCTAAGTGCCGGTCCCGGGCTTCTTTCGGCACAAACCGCTCTCAGGAGCTCCCTGCGCTCGCCACAATGCTCTGTGTGCGAAGAAGCCGCTTCTTCGCCTCCGGGAGAATCGGCGTGCGGCAGCTTCCCAAAGGCGAAGATGCAAGCTGCAGCACACAGGCACAATGTGGGCAGCCTTCAGACTTAGAGAAAACAGTACTTTACCACTCTCCTGCCTTTTCCATGGTTATTCTATTGGAAAAGAACGAGTTTTGGACAACTACCTTTCATTCTTGCCAAACTCTTTGCAGACCTGCGTGCAAGCTTTAGAACAAGATTTTGGATGTTTTCTTCCCTGGCAGAGTTTCTCCTTGCAAGATATGGTGGAAAAGCTTTTGGCTGAGTGTTGAGCGGCAAGACACGCAGAAGACACAGATACGCAGCTCTCCGAAGCTAAGTGCCGGTCCTGGGCTTCTTTCGGCACAAACCGCTCTCAGGAGCTCCCTGCGCTCGCCACAATGCTCTGTGTGTGAAGAAGCCGCTTCTTCGCCTCCGGGAGAATCGGCGAGCGGCAGCTTCCCAAAGGCGAAGATGCAAGCTGCAGCACACAGGCACAGTGTGGGCAGCCTTCAGACTTAGAGAAAACAGTACTTTACCACTCTCCTGCCTTATCCATGTTTATTCTATTGGAAAAGAACGAGTTTTGGACAACTACCTTTCATTCTTGCCAAACTCTTTGCACACCCCCGTGCAAGCTTTAGAACAAGATTTTGGATGTTTTCTTTCCTGGCAGAGTTTCTTCTTGCAAGATATGGTGGAAAAGCTTTTTGCTGAGTGTAGAGCGGCAAGACACGCAGAAGACGCAGATACGCAGCTCTCCGAAGCTAAGTGCCGGTCCCGGGCTTCTTTCGGCACAAACCGCTCTCAGGAGCTCCCCGCGCTCGCCACAATGCTCTGTGTGCGAAGAAGCCGCTTCTTCGCCTGCGGGAGAATCGGCGAGCGGCAGCTTCCCAAAGGCGAAGATGCAAGCTGCAGCACACAGGCACAGTGTGGGCAGCCTTCAGACTTAGAGAAAACAGTACTTTACCACTCTCCTGCCTTTTCCATGGTTATTCTATTGGAAAAGAACGAGTTTTGGACAACTACCTTTCATTCTTGCCAAACTCTTTGCAGACCCCCGTGCAAGCTTTAGAACAAGATTTTGGATGTTTTCTTTCCTGGCAGAGTTTCTCCTTGCAAGATATGGTGGAAAAGCTTTTTGCTGAGTGTAGAGCGGCAAGACACGCAGAAGACGCAGATACGCAGCTCTCCGAAGCTAAGTGCCGGTCCCGGGCTTCTTTCGGCACAAACCGCTCTCAGGAGCTCCCTGCGCTCGCCACAATGCTCTGTGTGCGAAGAAGCCGCTTCTTCGCCTCCGGGAGAATCGGCGAGCGGCAGCTTCCCAAAGGCGAAGATGCAAGCTGCAGCACACAGGCACAGTGTGGGCAGCCTTCAGACTTAGAGAAAACAGTACTTTACCACTCTCCTGCCTTTTCCATGGTTATTCTATTGGAAAAGAACGAGTTTTGGACAACTACCTTTCATTCTTGCCAAACTCTTTGCAGACCCCCGTGCAAGCTTTAGAACAAGATTTTGGATGTTTTCTTTCCTGGCAGAGTTTCTCCTTGCAAGATATGGTGGAAAAGCTTTTTGCTGAGTGTAGAGCGGCAAGACACGCAGAAGACGCAGATACGCAGCTCTCCGAAGCTAAGTGCCGGTCCCGGGCTTCTTTCGGCACAAACCGCTCTCAGGAGCTCCCTGCGCTCGCCACAATGCTCTGTGTGCGAAGAAGCCGCTTCTTCGCCTGCGGGAGAATCGGCGAGCGGCAGCTTCCCAAAGGCGAAGATGCAAGCTGCAGCACACAGGCACAGTGTGGGCAGCCTTCAGACTTAGAGAAAACAGTACTTTACCACTCTCCTGCCTTTTCCATGGTTATTCTATTGGAAAAGAACGAGTTTTGGACAACTACCTTTCATTCTTGCCAAACTCTTTGCAGACCTCCGTGCAAGCTTTAGAACAAGATTTTGGATGTTTTCTTTCCTGGCAGAGTTTCTCCTTGCAAGATATGGTGGAAAAGCTTTTTGCTGAGTGTAGAGCGGCAAGACACGCAGAAGACGCAGATACGCAGCTCTCCGAAGCTAAGTGCCGGTCCCGGGCTTCTTTCGGCACAAACCGCTCTCAGGAGCTCCCTGCGCTCGCCACAATGCTCTGTGTGCGAAGAAGCCGCTTCTTCGCCTCCGGGAGAATCGGCGTGCGGCAGCTTCCCAAAGGCGAAGATGCAAGCTGCAGCACACAGGCACAATGTGGGCAGCCTTCAGACTTAGAGAAAACAGTACTTTACCACTCTCCTGCCTTTTCCATGGTTATTCTATTGGAAAAGAACGAGTTTTGGACAACTACCTTTCATTCTTGCCAAACTCTTTGCAGACCTGCGTGCAAGCTTTAGAACAAGATTTTGGATGTTTTCTTCCCTGGCAGAGTTTCTCCTTGCAAGATATGGTGAAAAAGCTTTTGGCTGAGTGTAGAGCGGCAAGACACGCAGAAGACACAGATACGCAGCTCTCCGAAGCTAAGTGCCGGTCCTGGGCTTCTTTCGGCACAAACCGCTCTCAGGAGCTCCCTGCGCTCGCCACAATGCTCTGTGTGTGAAGAAGCCGCTTCTTCGCCTCCGGGAGAATCGGCGAGCGGCAGCTTCCCAAAGGCGAAGATGCAAGCTGCAGCACACAGGCACAGTGTGGGCAGCCTTCAGACTTAGAGAAAACAGTACTTTACCACTCTCCTGCCTTATCCATGTTTATTCTATTGGAAAAGAACGAGTTTTGGACAACTACCTTTCATTCTTGCCAAACTCTTTGCAGACCCCCGTGCAAGCTTTAGAACAAGATTTTGGATGTTTTCTTTCCTGGCAGAGTTTCTTCTTGCAAGATATGGTGGAAAAGCTTTTTGCTGAGTGTAGAGCGGCAAGACACGCAGAAGACGCAGATACGCAGCTCTCCGAAGCTAAGTGCCGGTCCCGGGCTTCTTTCGGCACAAACCGCTCTCAGGAGCTCCCCGCGCTCGCCACAATGCTCTGTGTGCGAAGAAGCCGCTTCTTCGCCTGCGGGAGAATCGGCGAGCGGCAGCTTCCCAAAGGCGAAGATGCAAGCTGCAGCACACAGGCACAGTGTGGGCAGCCTTCAGACTTAGAGAAAACAGTACTTTACCACTCTCCTGCCTTTTCCATGGTTATTCTATTGGAAAAGAACGAGTTTTGGACAACTACCTTTCATTCTTGCCAAACTCTTTGCAGACCCCCGTGCAAGCTTTAGAACAAGATTTTGGATGTTTTCTTTCCTGGCAGAGTTTCTCCTTGCAAGATATGGTGGAAAAGCTTTTTGCTGAGTGTAGAGCGGCAAGACACGCAGAAGACGCAGATACGCAGCTCTCCGAAGCTAAGTGCCGGTCCCGGGCTTCTTTCGGCACAAACCGCTCTCAGGAGCTCCCTGCGCTCGCCACAATGCTCTGTGTGCGAAGAAGCCGCTTCTTCGCCTGCGGGAGAATCGGCGAGCGGCAGCTTCCCAAAGGCGAAGATGCAAGCTGCAGCACACAGGCACAGTGTGGGCAGCCTTCAGACTTAGAGAAAACAGTACTTTACCACTCTCCTGCCTTTTCCATGGTTATTCTATTGGAAAAGAACGAGGTTTGGACAACTACCTTTCATTCTTGCCAAACTCTTTGCAGACCCCCGTGCAAGCTTTAGAACAAGATTTTGGATGTTTTCTTTCCTGGCAGAGTTTCTCCTTGCAAGATATGGTGGAAAAGCTTTTTGCTGAGTGTAGAGCGGCAAGACACGCAGAAGACGCAGATACGCAGCTCTCCGAAGCTAAGTGCCGGTCCCGGGCTTCTTTCGGCACAAACCGCTCTCAGGAGCTCCCTGCGCTCGCCACAATGCTCTGTGTGCCAAGAAGCCGCTTCTTCGCCTGCGGGAGAATCGGCGAGCGGCAGCTTCCCAAAGGCGAAGATGCAAGCTGCAGCACACAGGCACAGTGTGGGCAGCCTTCAGACTTAGAGAAAACAGTACTTTACCACTCTCCTGCCTTTTCCATGGTTATTCTATTGGAAAAGAACGAGTTTTGGACAACTACCTTTCATTCTTGCCAAACTCTTTGCAGACCTCCGTGCAAGCTTTAGAACAAGATTTTGGATGTTTTCTTTCCTGGCAGAGTTTCTCCTTGCAAGATATGGTGGAAAAGCTTTTTGCTGAGTGTAGAGCGGCAAGACACGCAGAAGACGCAGATACGCAGCTCTCCGAAGCTAAGTGCCGGTCCCGGGCTTCTTTCGGCACAAACCGCTCTCAGGAGCTCCCTGCGCTCGCCACAATGCTCTGTGTGCGAAGAAGCCGCTTCTTCGCCTCCGGGAGAATCGGCGTGCGGCAGCTTCCCAAAGGCGAAGATGCAAGCTGCAGCACACAGGCACAATGTGGGCAGCCTTCAGACTTAGAGAAAACAGTACTTTACCACTCTCCTGCCTTTTCCATGGTTATTCTATTGGAAAAGAACGAGTTTTGGACAACTACCTTTCATTCTTGCCAAACTCTTTGCAGACCTGCGTGCAAGCTTTAGAACAAGATTTTGGATGTTTTCTTCCCTGGCAGAGTTTCTCCTTGCAAGATATGGTGAAAAAGCTTTTGGCTGAGTGTTGAGCGGCAAGACACGCAGAAGACACAGATACGCAGCTCTCCGAAGCTAAGTGCCGGTCCTGGGGTTCTTTCGGCACAAACCGCTCTCAGGAGCTCCCTGCGCTCGCCACAATGCTCTGTGTGTGAAGAAGCCGCTTCTTCGCCTCCGGGAGAATCGGCGAGCGGCAGCTTCCCAAAGGCGAAGATGCAAGCTGCAGCACACAGGCACAGTGTGGGCAGCCTTCAGACTTAGAGAAAACAGTACTTTACCACTCTCCTGCCTTATCCATGTTTATTCTATTGGAAAAGAACGAGTTTTGGACAACTACCTTTCATTCTTGCCAAACTCTTTGCAGACCCCCGTGCAAGCTTTAGAACAAGATTTTGGATGTTTTCTTTCCTGGCAGAGTTTCTCCTTGCAAGATATGGTGGAAAAGCTTTTGGCTGAGTGTAGAGCGGCAAGACACGCAGAAGACGCAGATACGCAGCTCTCCGAAGCTAAGTGCCGGTCCCGGGCTTCTTTCGGCACAAACCGCTCTCAGGAGCTCCCTGCGCTCGCCACAATGCTCTGTGTGCGAAGAAGCCGCTTCTTCGCCTGCGGGAGAATCGGCGAGCGGCAGCTTCCCAAAGGCGAAGATGCAAGCTGCAGCACACAGGCACAGTGTGGGCAGCATTCAGACTTAGAGAAAACAGTACTTTACCACTCTCCTGCCTTTTCCATGGTTATTCTATTGGAAAAGAACGAGTTTTGGACAACTACCTTTCATTCTTGCCAAACTCTTTGCAGACCCCCGTGCAAGCTTTAGAACAAGATTTTGGATGTTTTCTTTCCTGGCAGAGTTTCTCCTTGCAAGATATGGTGGAAAAGCTTTTTGCTGAGTGTAGAGCGGCAAGACACGCAGAAGACGCAGATACGCAGCTCTCCGAAGCTAAGTGCCGGTCCCGGGCTTCTTTCGGCACAAACCGCTCTCAGGAGCTCCCTGCGCTCGCCACAATGCTCTGTGTGCGAAGAAGCCGCTTCTTCGCCTGCGGGAGAATCGGCGAGCGGCAGCTTCCCAAAGGCGAAGATGCAAGCTGCAGCACACAGGCACAGTGTGGGCAGCATTCAGACTTAGAGAAAACAGTACTTTACCACTCTCCTGCCTTTTCCATGGTTATTCTATTGGAAAAGAACGAGTTTTGGACAACTACCTTTCATTCTTGCCAAACTCTTTGCAGACCCCCGTGCAAGCTTTAGAACAAGATTTTGGATGTTTTCTTTCCTGGCAGAGTTTCTCCTTGCAAGATATGGTGGAAAAGCTTTTTGCTGAGTGTAGAGCGGCAAGACACGCAGAAGACGCAGATACGCAGCTCTCCGAAGCTAAGTGCCGGTCCCGGGCTTCTTTCGGCACAAACCGCTCTCAGGAGCTCCCTGCGCTCGCCACAATGCTCTGTGTGCGAAGAAGCCGCTTCTTCGCCTCCGGGAGAATCGGCGAGCGGCAGCTTCCCAAAGGCGAAGATGCAAGCTGCAGCACACAGGCACAATGTGGGCAGCCTTCAGACTTAGAGAAAACAGTACTTTACCACTCTCCTGCCTTATCCATGGTTATTCTATTGGAAAAGAACGAGTTTTGGACAACTACCTTTCATTCTTGCCAAACTCTTTGCAGACCTGCGTGCAAGCTTTAGAACAAGATTTTGGATGTTTTCTTTCCTGGCAGAGTTTCTCCTTGCAAGATATGGTGAAAAAGCTTTTGGCTGAGTGTTGAGCGGCAAGACACGCAGAAGACGCAGATACGCAGCTCTCCGAAGCTAAGTGCCGGTCCCGGGCTTCTTTCGGCACAAACCGCTCTCAGGAGCTCCCTGCGCTCGCCACAATGCTCTGTGTGTGAAGAAGCCGCTTCTTCGCCTGCGGGAGAATCGGCGAGCGGCAGCTTCCCAAAGGCGAAGATGCAAGCTGCAGCACACAGGCACAGTGTGGGCAGCCTTCAGACTTAGAGAAAACAGTACTTTACCACTCTCCTGCCTTTTCCATGGTTATTCTATTGGAAAAGAACGAGTTTTGGACAACTACCTTTCATTCTTGCCAAACTCTTTGCAGACCCCCGTGCAAGCTTTAGAACAAGATTTTGGATGTTTTCTTTCCTGGCAGAGTTTCTTCTTGCAAGATATGGTGGAAAAGCTTTTTGCTGAGTGTAGAGCGGCAAGACACGCAGAAGACGCAGATACGCAGCTCTCCGAAGCTAAGTGCCGGTCCCGGGCTTCTTTCGGCACAAACCGCTCTCAGGAGCTCCCTGCGCTCGCCACAATGCTCTGTGTGCGAAGAAGCCGCTTCTTCGCCTCCGGGAGAATCGGCGAGCGGCAGCTTCCCAAAGGCGAAGATGCAAGCTGCAGCACGCAGGCACAGTGTGGGCAGCCTTCAGACTTAGAGAAAACAGTACTTTACCACTCTCCTGCCTTTTCCATGGTTATTCTATTGGAAAAGAACGAGTTTTGGACAACTACCTTTCATTCTTGCCAAACTCTTTGCAGACCTCCGTGCAAGCTTTAGAACAAGATTTTGGATGTTTTCTTTCCTGGCAGAGTTTCTCCTTGCAAGATATGGTGGAAAAGCTTTTTGCTGAGTGTAGAGCGGCAAGACACGCAGAAGACGCAGATACGCAGCTCTCCGAAGCTAAGTGCCGGTCCCGGGCTTCTTTCGGCACAAACCGCTCTCAGGAGCTCCCTGCGCTCGCCACAATGCTCTGTGTGCGAAGAAGCCGCTTCTTCGCCTGCGGGAGAATCGGCGAGCGGCAGCTTCCCAAAGGCGAAGATGCAAGCTGCAGCACACAGGCACAGTGTGGGCAGCCTTCAGACTTAGAGAAAACAGTACTTTACCACTCTCCTGCCTTTTCCATGGTTATTCTATTGGAAAAGAACGAGTTTTGGACAACTACCTTTCATTCTTGCCAAACTCTTTGCAGACCCCCGTGCAAGCTTTAGAACAAGATTTTGGATGTTTTCTTTCCTGGCAGAGTTTCTCCTTGCAAGATATGGTGGAAAAGCTTTTGGCTGAGTGTAGAGCGGCAAGACACGCAGAAGACGCAGATACGCAGCTCTCCGAAGCTAAGTGCCGGTCCCGGGCTTCTTTCGGCACAAACCGCTCTCAGGAGCTCCCTGCGCTCGCCACAATGCTCTGTGTGCGAAGAAGCCGCTTCTTCGCCTCCGGGAGAATCGGCGAGCGGCAGCTTCCCAAAGGCGAAGATGCAAGCTGCAGCACGCAGGCACAGTGTGGGCAGCCTTCAGACTTAGAGAAAACAGTACTTTACCACTCTCCTGCCTTTTCCATGGTTATTCTATTGGAAAAGAACGAGTTTTGGACAACTACCTTTCATTCTTGCCAAACTCTTTGCAGACCCCCGTGCAAGCTTTAGAACAAGATTTTGGATGTTTTCTTTCCTGGCAGAGTTTCTCCTTGCAAGATATGGTGGAAAAGCTTTTGGCTGAGTGTAGAGCGGCAAGACACGCAGAAGACGCAGATACGCAGCTCTCCGAAGCTAAGTGCCGGTCCCGGGCTTCTTTCGGCACAAACCGCTCTCAGGAGCTCCCTGCGCTCGCCACAATGCTCTGTGTGCGAAGAAGCCGCTTCTTCGCCTCCGGGAGAATCGGCGAGCGGCAGCTTCCCAAAGGCGAAGATGCAAGCTGCAGCACACAGGCACAGTGTGGGCAGCCTTCAGACTTAGAGAAAACAGTACTTTACCACTCTCCTGCGTTTTCCATGGTTATTCTATTGGAAAAGAACGAGTTTTGGACAACTACCTTTCATTCTTGCCAAACTCTTTGCAGACCCCCCGTGCAAGCTTTAGAACAAGATTTTGGATGTTTTCTTCCCTGGCAGAGTTTCTCCTTGCAAGATATGGTGAAAAAGCTTTTGGCTGAGTGTTGAGCGGCAAGACACGCAGAAGACACAGATACGCAGCTCTCCGAAGCTAAGTGCCGGTCCCGGGCTTCTTTCGGCACAAACCGCTCTCAGGAGCTCCCTGCGCTCGCCACAATGCTCTGTGTGTGAAGAAGCCGCTTCTTCGCCTCCGGGAGAATCGGCGAGCGGCAGCTTCCCAAAGGCGAAGATGCAAGCTGCAGCACACAGGCACAGTGTGGGCAGCCTTCAGACTTAGAGAAAACAGTACTTTACCACTCTCCTGCCTTATCCATGTTTATTCTATTGGAAAAGAACGAGTTTTGGACAACTACCTTTCATTCTTGCCAAACTCTTTGCAGACCCCCGTGCAAGCTTTAGAACAAGATTTTGGATGTTTTCTTTCCTGGCAGAGTTTCTCCTTGCAAGATATGGTGGAAAAGCTTTTGGCTGAGTGTAGAGCGGCAAGACACGCAGAAGACGCAGATACGCAGCTCTCCGAAGCTAAGTGCCGGTCCCGGGCTTCTTTCGGCACAAACCGCTCTCAGGAGCTCCCTGCGCTCGCCACAATGCTCTGTGTGCGAAGAAGCCGCTTCTTCGCCTCCGGGAGAATCGGCGAGCGGCAGCTTCCCAAAGGCGAAGATGCAAGCTGCAGCACACAGGCACAGTGTGGGCAGCATTCAGACTTAGAGAAAACAGTACTTTACCACTCTCCTGCCTTTTCCATGGTTATTCTATTGGAAAAGAACGAGTTTTGGACAACTACCTTTCATTCTTGCCAAACTCTTTGCAGACCCCCGTGCAAGCTTTAGAACAAGATTTTGGATGTTTTCTTTCCTGGCAGAGTTTCTCCTTGCAAGATATGGTGGAAAAGCTTTTGCTGAGTGTAGAGCGGCAAGACACGCAGAAGACGCAGATACGCAGCTCTCCGAAGCTAAGTGCCGGTCCCGGGCTTCTTTCGGCACAAACCGCTCTCAGGAGCTCCCTGCGCTCGCCACAATGCTCTGTGTGTGAAGAAGCCGCTTCTTCGCCTCCGGGAGAATCGGCGAGCGGCAGCTTCCCAAAGGCGAAGATGCAAGCTGCAGCACACAGGCACAGTGTGGGCAGCCTTCAGACTTAGAGAAAACAGTACTTTACCACTCTCCTGCCTTATCCATGTTTATTCTATTGGAAAAGAACGAGTTTTGGACAACTACCTTTCATTCTTGCCAAACTCTTTGCAGACCCCCGTGCAAGCTTTAGAACAAGATTTTGGATGTTTTCTTTCCTGGCAGAGTTTCTCCTTGCAAGATATGGTGGAAAAGCTTTTGGCTGAGTGTAGAGCGGCAAGACACGCAGAAGACGCAGATACGCAGCTCTCCGAAGCTAAGTGCCGGTCCCGGGCTTCTTTCGGCACAAACCGCTCTCAGGAGCTCCCTGCGCTCGCCACAATGCTCTGTGTGCGAAGAAGCCGCTTCTTCGCCTCCGGGAGAATCGGCGAGCGGCAGCTTCCCAAAGGCGAAGATGCAAGCTGCAGCACGCAGGCACAGTGTGGGCAGCATTCAGACTTAGAGAAAACAGTACTTTACCACTCTCCTGCCTTTTCCATGGTTATTCTATTGGAAAAGAACGAGTTTTGGACAACTACCTTTCATTCTTGCCAAACTCTTTGCAGACCTGCGTGCAAGCTTTAGAACAAGATTTTGGATGTTTTCTTTCCTGGCAGAGTTTCTCCTTGCAAGATATGGTGGAAAAGCTTTTTGCTGAGTGTAGAGCGGCAAGACACGCAGAAGACGCAGATACGCAGCTCTCCGAAGCTAAGTGCCGGTCCCGGGCTTCTTTCGGCACAAACCGCTCTCAGGAGCTCCCTGCACTCGCCACAATGCTCTGTGTGCGAAGAAGCCGCTTCTTCGCCTGCGGGAGAATCGGCGAGCGGCAGCTTCCCAAAGGCGAAGATGCAAGCTGCAGCACACAGGCACAGTGTGGGCAGCCTTCAGACTTAGAGAAAACAGTACTTTACCACTCTCCTGCCTTTTCCATGGTTATTCTATTGGAAAAGAACGAGTTTTGGACAACTACCTTTCATTCTTGCCAAACTCTTTGCAGACCCCCGTGCAAGCTTTAGAACAAGATTTTGGATGTTTTCTTTCCTGGCAGAGTTTCTCCTTGCAAGATATGGTGGAAAAGCTTTTTGCTGAGTGTAGAGCGGCAAGACACGCAGAAGACGCAGATACGCAGCTCTCCGAAGCTAAGTGCCGGTCCCGGGCTTCTTTCGGCACAAACCGCTCTCAGGAGCTCCCTGCGCTCGCCACAATGCTCTGTGTGCGAAGAAGCCGCTTCTTCGCCTCCGGGAGAATCGGCGAGCGGCAGCTTGCCAAAGGCGAAGATGCAAGCTGCAGCACGCAGGCACAGTGTGGGCAGCCTTCAGACTTAGAGAAAACAGTACTTTACCACTCTCGTGCCTTATCCATGGTTATTCTATTGGAAAAGAACGAGTTTTGGACAACTACCTTTCATTCTTGCCAAACTCTTTGCAGACCTGCGTGCAAGCTTTAGAACAAGATTTTGGATGTTTTCTTTCCTGGCAGAGTTTCTCCTTGCAAGATATGGTGGAAAAGCTTTTTGCTGAGTGTAGAGCGGCAAGACACGCAGAAGACGCAGATACGCAGCTCTCCGAAGCTAAGTGCCGGTCCCGGGCTTCTTTCGGCACAAACCGCTCTCAGGAGCTCCCTGCGCTCGCCACAATGCTCTGTGTGCGAAGAAGCCGCTTCTTCGCCTCCGGGAGAATCGGCGAGCGGCAGCTTCCCAAAGGCGAAGATGCAAGCTGCAGCACACAGGCACAGTGTGGGCAGCCTTCAGACTTAGAGAAAACAGTACTTTACCACTCTCCTGCCTTTTCCATGGTTATTCTATTGGAAAAGAACGAGTTTTGGACAACTACCTTTCATTCTTGCCAAACTCTTTGCAGACCCCCGTGCAAGCTTTAGAACAAGATTTTGGATGTTTTCTTTCCTGGCAGAGTTTCTCCTTGCAAGATATGGTGGAAAAGCTTTTGGCTGAGTGTAGAGCGGCAAGACACGCAGAAGACGCAGATACGCAGCTCTCCGAAGCTAAGTGCCGGTCCCGGGCTTCTTTCGGCACAAACCGCTCTCAGGAGCTCCCTGCGCTCGCCACAATGCTCTGTGTGCGAAGAAGCCGCTTCTTCGCCTCCGGGAGAATCGGCGAGCGGCAGCTTCGCAAAGGCGAAGATGCAAGCTGCAGCACACAGGCACAGTGTGGGCAGCCTTCAGACTTAGAGAAAACAGTACTTTACCACTCTCCTGCCTTTTCCATGGTTATTCTATTGGAAAAGAAGGAGTTTTGGACAACTACCTTTCATTCTTGCCAAACTCTTTGCAGACCCCCGTGCAAGCTTTAGAACAAGATTTTGGATGTTTTCTTTCCTGGCAGAGTTTCTCCTTGCAAGATATGGTGGAAAAGCTTTTGGCTGAGTGTAGAGCGGCAAGACACGCAGAAGACGCAGATACGCAGCTCTCCGAAGCTAAGTGCCGGTCCCGGGCTTCTTTCGGCACAAACCGCTCTCAGGAGCTCCCTGCGCTCGCCACAATGCTCTGTGTGCGAAGAAGCCGCTTCTTCGCCTGCGGGAGAATCGGCGAGCGGCAGCTTCCCAAAGGCGAAGATGCAAGCTGCAGCGCACAGGCACAGTGTGGGCAGCCTTCAGACTTAGAGAAAACAGTACTTTACCACTCTCCTGCCTTTTCCATGGTTATTCTATTGGAAAAGAACGAGGTTTGGACAACTACCTTTCATTCTTGCCAAACTCTTTGCAGACCCCCGTGCAAGCTTTAGAACAAGTTTTTGGATGTTTTCTTTCCTGGCAGAGTTTCTCCTTGCAAGATATGGTGGAAAAGCTTTTTGCTGAGTGTAGAGCGGCAAGACACGCAGAAGACGCGGATACGCAGCTCTCCGAAGCTAAGTGCCGGTCCCGGGCTCCTTTCGGCACAAACCGCTCTCAGGAGCTCCCTGCGCTCGCCACAATGCTCTGTGTGCGAAGAAGCCGCTTCTTCGCCTGCGGGAGAATCGGCGAGCGGCAGCTTCCCAAAGGCGAAGATGCAAGCTGCAGCACACAGGCACAGTGTGGGCAGCATTCAGACTTAGAGAAAACAGTACTTTACCACTCTCCTGCCTTTTCCATGGTTATTCTATTGGAAAAGAACGAGTTTTGGACAACTACCTTTCATTCTTGCCAAACTCTTTGCAGACCCCCGTGCAAGCTTTAGAACAAGATTTTGGATGTTTTCTTTCCTGGCAGAGTTTCTCCTTGCAAGATATGATGGAAAAGCTTTTGGCTGAGTGTAGAGCGGCAAGACACGCAGAAGACGCAGATACGCAGCTCTCCGAAGCTAAGTGCCGGTCCCGGGCTTCTTTCGGCACAAACCGCTCTCAGGAGCTCCCTGCGCTCGCCACAATGCTCTGTGTGCGAAGAAGCCGCTTCTTCGCCTGCGGGAGAATCGGCGAGCGGCAGCTTCCCAAAGGCGAAGATGCAAGCTGCGGCACACAGGCACAGTGTGGGCAGCCTTCAGACTTAGAGAAAACAGTACTTTACCACTCTCCTGCCTTTTCCATGGTTATTCTATTGGAAAAGAACGAGTTTTGGACAACTACCTTTCATTCTTGCCAAACTCTTTGCAGACCCCCGTGCAAGCTTTAGAACAAGATTTTGGATGTTTTCTTTCCTGGCAGAGTTTCTCCTTGCAAGATATGGTGGAAAAGCTTTTTGCTGAGTGTAGAGCGGCAAGACACGCAGAAGACGCAGATACGCAGCTCTCCGAAGCTAAGTGCCGGTCCCGGGCTTCTTTCGGCACAAACCGCTCTCAGGAGCTCCCTGCGCTCGCCACAATGCTCTGTGTGCGAAGAAGCCGCTTCTTCGCCTGCGGGAGAATCGGCGAGCGGCAGCTTCCCAAAGGCGAAGATGCAAGCTGCAGCACACAGGCACAGTGTGGGCAGCCTTCAGACTTAGAGAAAACAGTACTTTACCACTCTCCTGCCTTTTCCATGGTTATTCTATTGGAAAAGAACGAGTTTTGGACAACTACCTTTCATTCTTGCCAAACTCTTTGCAGACCCCCGTGCAAGCTTTAGAACAAGATTTTGGATGTTTTCTTTCCTGGCAGAGTTTCTCCTTGCAAGATATGGTGGAAAAGCTTTTGGCTGAGTGTAGAGCGGCAAGACACGCAGAAGACGCAGATACGCAGCTCTCCGAAGCTAAGTGCCGGTCCCGGGCTTCTTTCGGCACAAACCGCTCTCAGGAGCTCCCTGCGCTCGCCACAATGCTCTGTGTGCGAAGAAGCCGCTTCTTCGCCTCCGGGAGAATCGGCGAGCGGCAGCTTCCCAAAGGCGAAGATGCAAGCTGCAGCACGCAGGCACAGTGTGGGCAGCCTTCAGACTTAGAGAAAACAGTACTTTACCACTCTCCTGCCTTTTCCATGGTTATTCTATTGGAAAAGAACGAGTTTTGGACAACTACCTTTCATTCTTGCCAAACTCTTTGCAGACCCCCGTGCAAGCTTTAGAACAAGATTTTGGATGTTTTCTTTCCTGGCAGAGTTTCTCCTTGCAAGATATGGTGGAAAAGCTTTTGGCTGAGTGTAGAGCGGCAAGACACGCAGAAGACGCAGATACGCAGCTCTCCGAAGCTAAGTGCCGGTCCCGGGCTTCTTTCGGCACAAACCGCTCTCAGGAGCTCCCTGCGCTCGCCACAATGCTCTGTGTGCGAAGAAGCCGCTTCTTCGCCTGCGGGAGAATCGGCGAGCGGCAGCTTCCCAAAGGCGAAGATGCAAGCTGCAGCACACAGGCACAGTGTGGGCAGCCTTCAGACTTAGAGAAAACAGTACTTTACCACTCTCCTGCCTTTTCCATGGTTATTCTATTGGAAAAGAACGAGTTTTGGACAACTACCTTTCATTCTTGCCAAACTCTTTGCAGACCCCCGTGCAAGCTTTAGAACAAGATTTTGGATGTTTTCTTCCCTGGCAGAGTTTCTCCTTGCAAGATATGGTGAAAAAGCTTTTTGCTGAGTGTTGAGCGGCAAGACACGCAGAAGACACAGATACGCAGCTCTCCGAAGCTAAGTGCCGGTCCCGGGCTTCTTTCGGCACAAACCGCTCTCAGGAGCTCCCTGCGCTCGCCACAATGCTCTGTGTGTGAAGAAGCCGCTTCTTCGCCTCCGGGAGAATCGGCGAGCGGCAGCTTCCCAAAGGCGAAGATGCCAGCTGCAGCACACAGGCACAGTGTGGGCAGCCTTCAGACTTAGAGAAAACAGTACTTTACCACTCTCCTGCCTTTTCCATGTTTATTCTATTGGAAAAGAACGAGTTTTGGACAACTACCTTTCATTCTTGCCAAACTCTTTGCAGACCCCCGTGCAAGCTTTAGAACAAGATTTTGGATGTTTTCTTTCCTGGCAGAGTTTCTCCTTGCAAGATATGGTGGAAAAGCTTTTGGCTGAGTGTAGAGCGGCAAGACACGCAGAAGACGCAGATACGCAGCTCTCCGAAGCTAAGTGCCGGTCCCGGGCTTCTTTCGGCACAAACCGCTCTCAGGAGCTCCCTGCGCTCGCCACAATGCTCTGTGTGTGAAGAAGCCGCTTCTTCGCCTCCGGGAGAATCGGCGAGCGGCAGCTTCCCAAAGGCGAAGATGCAAGCTGCAGCACACAGGCACAGTGTGGGCAGCCTTCAGACTTAGAGAAAACAGTACTTTACCACTCTCCTGCCTTTTCCATGGTTATTCTATTGGAAAAGAACGAGTTTTGGACAACTACCTTTCATTCTTGCCAAACTCTTTGCAGACCCCCGTGCAAGCTTTAGAACAAGATTTTGGATGTTTTCTTTCCTGGCAGAGTTTCTCCTTGCAAGATATGGTGGAAAAGCTTTTGGCTGAGTGTAGAGCGGCAAGACACGCAGAAGACGCAGATACGCAGCTCTCCGAAGCTAAGTGCCGGTCCCGGGCTTCTTTCGGCACAAACCGCTCTCAGGAGCTCCCTGCGCTCGCCACAATGCTCTGTGTGCGAAGAAGCCGCTTCTTCGCCTGCGGGAGAATCGGCGAGCGGCAGCTTCCCAAAGGCGAAGATGCAAGCTGCAGCACACAGGCACAGTGTGGGCAGCATTCAGACTTAGAGAAAACAGTACTTTACCACTCTCCTGCCTTTTCCATGGTTATTCTATTTGAATAGAACGAGGTTTGGACAACTACCTTTCATTCTTGCCAAACTCTTTGCAGACCCCCGTGCAAGCTTTAGAACAAGTTTTTGGATGTTTTCTTTCCTGGCAGAGTTTCTCCTTGCAAGATATGGTGGAAAAGCTTTTTGCTGAGTGTAGAGCGGCAAGACACGCAGAAGACGCAGATACGCAGCTCTCCGAAGCTAAGTGCCGGTCCCGGGCTTCTTTCGGCACAAACCGCTCTCAGGAGCTCCCTGCGCTCGCCACAATGCTCTGTGTGCGAAGAAGCCGCTTCTTCGCCTGCGGGAGAATCGGCGAGCGGCAGCTTCCCAAAGGCGAAGATGCAAGCTGCAGCACACAGGCACAGTGTGGGCAGCCTTCAGACTTAGAGAAAACAGTACTTTACCACTCTCCTGCCTTTTCCATGGTTATTCTATTGGAAAAGAACGAGTTTTGGACAACTACCTTTCATTCTTGCCAAACTCTTTGCAGACCCCCGTGCAAGCTTTAGAACAAGATTTTGGATGTTTTCTTTCCTGGCAGAGTTTCTCCTTGCAAGATATGGTGGAAAAGCTTTTGGCTGAGTGTAGAGCGGCAAGACACGCAGAAGACGCAGATACGCAGCTCTCCGAAGCTAAGTGCCGGTCCCGGGCTTCTTTCGGCACAAACCGCTCTCAGGAGCTCCCTGCGCTCGCCACAATGCTCTGTGTGCGAAGAAGCCGCTTCTTCGCCTGCGGGAGAATCGGCGAGCGGCAGCTTCCCAAAGGCGAAGATGCAAGCTGCAGCACACAGGCAAGTGTGGGCAGCCTTCAGACTTAGAGAAAACAGTACTTTACCACTCTCCTGCCTTTTCCATGGTTATTCTATTGGAAAAGAACGAGTTTTGGACAACTACCTTTCATTCTTGCCAAACTCTTTGCAGACCCCCGTGCAAGCTTTAGAACAAGATTTTGGATGTTTTCTTTCCTGGCAGAGTTTCTCCTTGCAAGATATGGTGGAAAAGCTTTTTGCTGAGTGTAGAGTGGCAAGACACGCAGAAGACGCAGATACGCAGCTCTCCGAAGCTAAGTGCCGGTCCCGGGCTTCTTTCGGCACAAACCGCTCTCAGGAGCTCCCTGCGCTCGCCACAATGCTCTGTGTGCGAAGAAGCCGCTTCTTCGCCTCCGGGAGAATCGGCGAGCGGCAGCTTCCCAAAGGCGAAGATGCAAGCTGCAGCACACAGGCACAGTGTGGGCAGCATTCAGACTTAGAGAAAACAGTACTTTACCACTCTCCTGCCTTTTCCATGGTTATTCTATTGGAAAAGAACGAGTTTTGGACAACTACCTTTCATTCTTGCCAAACTCTTTGCAGACCCCCGTGCAAGCTTTAGAACAAGATTTTGGATGTTTTCTTTCCTGGCAGAGTTTCTCCTTGCAAGATATGGTGGAAAAGCTTTTGGCTGAGTGTAGAGCGGCAAGACACGCAGAAGACGCAGATACGCAGCTCTCCGAAGCTAAGTGCCGGTCCCGGGCTTCTTTCGGCACAAACCGCTCTCAGGAGCTCCCTGCGCTCGCCACAATGCTCTGTGTGCGAAGAAGCCGCTTCTTCGCCTGCGGGAGAATCGGCGAGCGGCAGCTTCCCAAAGGCGAAGATGCAAGCTGCAGCACACAGGCACAGTGTGGGCAGCCTTCAGACTTAGAGAAAACAGTACTTTACCACTCTCCTGCCTTTTCCATGGTTATTCTATTGGAAAAGAACGAGTTTTGGACAACTACCTTTCATTCTTGCCAAACTCTTTGCAGACCCCCGTGCAAGCTTTAGAACAAGATTTTGGATGTTTTCTTTCCTGGCAGAGTTTCTCCTTGCAAGATATGGTGGAAAAGCTTTTTGCTGAGTGTAGAGCGGCAAGACACGCAGAAGACGCGGATACGCAGCTCTCCGAAGCTAAGTGCCGGTCCCGGGCTTCTTTCGGCACAAACCGCTCTCAGGAGCTCCCTGCGCTCGCCACAATGCTCTGTGTGCGACGAAGCCGCTTCTTCGCCTGCGGGAGAATCGGCGAGCGGCAGCTTCCCAAAGGCGAAGATGCAAGCTGCAGCACACAGGCACAGTGTGGGCAGCATTCAGACTTAGAGAAAACAGTACTTTACCACTCTCCTGCCTTTTCCATGGTTATTCTATTGGAAAAGAACGAGTTTTGGACAACTACCTTTCATTCTTGCCAAACTCTTTGCAGACCCCCGTGCAAGCTTTAGAACAAGATTTTGGATGTTTTCTTTCCTGGCAGAGTTTCTCCTTGCAAGATATGGTGAAAAAGCTTTTGGCTGAGTGTAGAGCGGCAAGACACGCAGAAGACGCAGATACGCAGCTCTCCGAAGCTAAGTGCCGGTCCCGGGCTTCTTTCGGCACAAACCGCTCTCAGGAGCTCCCTGCGCTCGCCACAATGCTCTGTGTGCGAAGAAGCCGCTTCTTCGCCTGCGGGAGAATCGGCGAGCGGCAGCTTCCCAAAGGCGAAGATGCAAGCTGCAGCACACAGGCACAGTGTGGGCAGCCTTCAGACTTAGAGAAAACAGTACTTTACCACTCTCCTGCCTTTTCCATGGTTATTCTATTGGAAAAGAACGAGTTTTGGACAACTACCTTTCATTCTTGCCAAACTCTTTGCAGACCCCCGTGCAAGCTTTAGAACAAGAACAAGATTTTGGATGTTTTCTTTCCTGGCAGAGTTTCTCCTTGCAAGATATGGTGGAAAAGCTTTTGGCTGAGTGTAGAGCGGCAAGACACGCAGAAGACGCAGATACGCAGCTCTCCGAAGCTAAGTGCCGGTCCCGGGCTTCTTTCGGCACAAACCGCTCTCAGGAGCTCCCTGCGCTCGCCACAATGCTCTGTGTGCGAAGAAGCCGCTTCTTCGCCTCCGGGAGAATCGGCGAGCGGCAGCTTCCCAAAGGCGAAGATGCAAGCTGCAGCACACAGGCACAGTGTGGGCAGCCTTCAGACTTAGAGAAAACAGTACTTTACCACTCTCCTGCCTTTTCCATGGTTATTCTATTGGAAAAGAACGAGTTTTGGACAACTACCTTTCATTCTTGCCAAACTCTTTGCAGACCCCGTGCAAGCTTTAGAACCAGATTTTGGATGTTTTCTTTCCCTGGCAGAGTTTCTCCTTGCAAGATATGGTGGAAAAGCTTTTGGCTGAGTGTAGAGCGGCAAGACACGCAGAAGACGCAGATACGCAGCTCTCCGAAGCTAAGTGCCGGTCCCGGGCTTCTTTCGGCACAAACCGCTCTCAGGAGCTCCCTGCGCTCGCCACAATGCTCTGTGTGCGAAGAAGCCGCTTCTTCGCCTCCGGGAGAATCGGCGAGCGGCAGCTTCCCAAAAGGCGAAGATGCAAGCTGCAGCACACAGGCACAGTGTGGGCAGCATTCAGACTTAGAGAAAACAGTACTTTACCACTCTCCTGCCTTTTCCATGGTTATTCTATTGGAAAAGAACGAGGTTTGGACAACTACCTTTCATTCTTGCCAAACTCTTTGCAGACCCCCGTGCAAGCTTTAGAACAAGTTTTTGGATGTTTTCTTTCCTGGCAGAGTTTCTCCTTGCAAGATATGGTGGAAAAGCTTTTGGCTGAGTGTAGAGCGGCAAGACACGCAGAAGACGCGGATACGCAGCTCTCCGAAGCTAAGTGCCGGTCCCCGGGCTTCTTTCGGCACAAACCGCTCTCAGGAGCTCCCTGCGCTCGCCACAATGCTCTGTGTGCGAAGAAGCCGCTTCTTCGCCTGCGGGAGAATCGGCGAGCGGCAGCTTCCCAAAGGCGAAGATGCAAGCTGCAGCACACAGGCACAGTGTGGGCAGCCTTCAGACTTAGAGAAAACAGTACTTTACCACTCTCCTGCCTTTTCCATGGTTATTCTATTGGAAAAGAACGAGTTTGGACAACTACCTTTCATTCTTGCCAAACTCTTTGCAGACCCCCGTGCAAGGCTTTAGAACAAGATTTTGGATGTTTTCTTTCCTGGCAGAGTTTCTCCTTGCAAGATATGGTGGAAAAGCTTTTTGCTGAGTGTAGAGCGGCAAGACACGCAGAAGACGCAGATACGCAGCTCTCCGAAGCTAAGTGCCGGTCCCGGGCTTCTTTCGGCACAAACCGCTCTCAGGAGCTCCCTGCGCTCGCCACAATGCTCTGTGTGCGAAGAAGCCGCTTCTTCGCCTGCGGGAGAATCGGCGAGCGGCAGCTTCCCAAAGGCGAAGATGCAAGCTGCAGCACACAGGCACAGTGTGGGCAGCCTTCAGACTTAGAGAAAACAGTACTTTACCACTCTCCTGCCTTTTCCATGGTTATTCTTTGGAAAAGACGAGTTTTGGACAACTACCTTTCATTCTTGCCAAACTCTTTGCAGACCCCCGTGCAAGCTTTAGAACAAGTTTTTGGATGTTTTCTTTCCTGGCAGAGTTTCTCCTTGCAAGATATGGTTGGAAAAGCTTTTTGCTGAGTGTAGAGCGGCAAGACACGCAGAAGACGCGGATACGCAGCTCTCCGAAGCTAAGTGCCGGTCCCGGGCTTCTTTCTGCACAAACCGCTCTCAGGAGCTCCCTGCGCTCGCCACAATGCTCTGTGTGCGAAGAAGCCGCTTCTTCGCCTGCGGGAGAATCGGCGAGCGGCAGCTTCCCAAAGGCGAAGATGCAAGCTGCAGCACACAGGCACAGTGTGGGCAGCATTCAGACTTAGAGAAAACAGTACTTTACCACTCTCCTGCCTTTTCCATGGTTATTCTATTGGAAAAGAACGAGTTTTGACACTACCTTTCATTCTTGCCAAACTCTTTGCAGACCCCCGTGCAAGCTTTAGAACAAGATTTTGGATGTTTTCTTTCCTGGCAGAGTTTCTCCTTGCAAGATATGGTGGAAAAGCTTTTGGCTGAGTGTAGAGCGGCAAGACACGCAGAAGACGCAGATACGCAGCTCTCCGAAGCTAAGTGCCGGTCCCGGGCTTCTTTCGGCACAAACCGCTCTCAGGAGCTCCCTGCGCTCGCCACAATGCTCTGTGTGCGAAGAAGCCGCTTCTTCGCCTCCGGGAGAATCGGCGAGCGGCAGCTTCCCAAAGGCGAAGATGCAAGCTGCAGCACACAGGCACAGTGTGGGCAGCATTCAGACTTAGAGAAAACAGTACTTTACCACTCTCCTGCTTTTCCATGGTTATTCTATTGGAAAAGAACGAGTTTTGGACAACTACCTTTCATTCTTGCCAAACTCTTTGCAGACCCCGTGCAAGCTTTAGAACAAGATTTTGGATGTTTTCTTTCCTGGCAGAGTTTCTCCTTGCAAGATATGGTGGAAAAGCTTTTGGCTGAGTGTAGAGCGGCAAGACACGCAGAAGACGCAGATACGCAGCTCTCCGAAGCTAAGTGCCGGTCCGGGCTTCTTTCGGCACAAACCGCTCTCAGGAGCTCCCTGCGCTCGCCACAATGCTCTGTGTGCGAAGAAGCCGCTTCTTCGCCTGCGGGAGAATCGGCGAGCGGCAGCTTCCCAAAGGCGAAGATGCAAGCTGCAGCACACAGGCACAGTGTGGGCAGCCTTCAGACTTAGAGAAAACAGTACTTTACCACTCTCCTGCCTTTTCCATGGTTATTCTATTGGAAAAGAACGAGGTTTGGACAACTACCTTTCATTCTTGCCAAACTCTTTGCAGACCCCGTGCAAGCTTAGAACAAGTTTTTGGATGTTTTCTTTCCTGGCAGAGTTTCTCCTTGCAAGATATGGTGGAAAAGCTTTTTGCTGAGTGTAGAGCGGCAAGACACGCAGAAGACGCGGATACGCAGCTCTCCGAAGCTAAGTGCCGGTCCCGGGCTCCTTTCGGCACAAACCGCTCTCAGGAGCTCCCTGCGCTCGCCACAATGCTCTGTGTGCGAAGAAGCCGCTTCTTCGCCTGCGGGAGAATCGGCGAGCGGCAGCTTCCCAAAGGCGAAGATGCAAGCTGCAGCACACAGGCACAGTGTGGGCAGCATTCAGACTTAGAGAAAACAGTACTTTACCACTCTCCTGCCTTTTCCATGGTTATTCTATTGGAAAAGAACGAGTTTTGGACAACTACCTTTCATTCTTGCCAAACTCTTTGCAGACCCCCGTGCAAGCTTTAGAACAAGATTTTGGATGTTTTCTTTCCTGGCAGAGTTTCTCCTTGCAAGATATGATGGAAAAGCTTTTGGCTGAGTGTAGAGCGGCAAGACACGCAGAAGACGCAGATACGCAGCTCTCCGAAGCTAAGTGCCGGTCCCGGGCTTCTTTCGGCACAAACCGCTCTCAGGAGCTCCCTGCGCTCGCCACAATGCTCTGTGTGCGAAGAAGCCGCTTCTTCGCCTGCGGGAGAATCGGCGAGCGGCAGCTTCCCAAAGGCGAAGATGCAAGCTGCGGCACACAGGCACAGTGTGGGCAGCCTTCAGACTTAGAGAAAACAGTACTTTACCACTCTCCTGCCTTTTCCATGGTTATTCTATTGGAAAAGAACGAGTTTTGGACAACTACCTTTCATTCTTGCCAAACTCTTTGCAGACCCCCGTGCAAGCTTTAGAACAAGTTTTTGGATGTTTTCTTTCCTGGCAGAGTTTCTCCTTGCAAGATATGGTGGAAAACCTTTTTGCTGAGTGTAGAGCGGCAAGACACGCAGAAGACGCAGATACGCAGCTCTCCGAAGCTAAGTGCCGGTCCCGGGCTTCTTTCGGCACAAACCGCTCTCAGGAGCTCCCCGCGCTCGCCACAATGCTCTGTGTGCGAAGAAGCCGCTTCTTCGCCTGCGGGAGAATCGGCGAGCGGCAGCTTCCCAAAGGCGAAGATGCAAGCTGCAGCACACAGGCACAGTGTGGGCAGCCTTCAGACTTAGAGAAAACAGTACTTTACCACTCTCCTGCCTTTTCCATGGTTATTCTATTGGAAAAGAACGAGTTTTGGACAACTACCTTTCATTCTTGCCAAACTCTTTGCAGACCCCCGTGCAAGCTTTAGAACAAGATTTTGGATGTTTTCTTTCCTGGCAGAGTTTCTCCTTGCAAGATATGGTGGAAAAGCTTTTGGCTGAGTGTAGAGCGGCAAGACACGCAGAAGACGCAGATACGCAGCTCTCCGAAGCTAAGTGCCGGTCCCGGGCTTCTTTCGGCACAAACCGCTCTCAGGAGCTCCCTGCGCTCGCCACAATGCTCTGTGTGCGAAGAAGCCGCTTCTTCGCCTCCGGGAGAATCGGCGAGCGGCAGCTTCCCAAAGGCGAAGATGCAAGCTGCAGCACACAGGCACAGTGTGGGCAGCCTTCAGACTTAGAGAAAACAGTACTTTACCACTCTCCTGCCTTTTCCATGGTTATTCTATTGGAAAAGAACGAGTTTTGGACAACTACCTTTCATTCTTGCCAAACTCTTTGCAGACCCCCGTGCAAGCTTTAGAACAAGATTTTGGATGTTTTCTTTCCTGGCAGAGTTTCTCCTTGCAAGATATGGTGGAAAAGCTTTTGGCTGAGTGTAGAGCGGCAAGACACGCAGAAGACGCAGATACGCAGCTCTCCGAAGCTAAGTGCCGGTCCCGGGCTTCTTTCGGCACAAACCGCTCTCAGGAGCTCCCTGCGCTCGCCACAATGCTCTGTGTGCGAAGAAGCCGCTTCTTCGCCTCCGGGAGAATCGGCGAGCGGCAGCTTCCCAAAGGCGAAGATGCAAGCTGCAGCACACAGGCACAGTGTGGGCAGCCTTCAGACTTAGAGAAAACAGTACTTTACCACTCTCCTGCCTTTTCCATGGTTATTCTATTGGAAAAGAACGAGTTTTGGACAACTACCTTTCATTCTTGCCAAACTCTTTGCAGACCCCCGTGCAAGCTTTAGAACAAGATTTTGGATGTTTTCTTCCCTGGCAGAGTTTCTCCTTGCAAGATATGGTGAAAAAGCTTTTTGCTGAGTGTTGAGCGGCAAGACACGCAGAAGACACAGATACGCAGCTCTCCGAAGCTAAGTGCCGGTCCCGGGCTTCTTTCGGCACAAACCGCTCTCAGGAGCTCCCTGCGCTCGCCACAATGCTCTGTGTGTGAAGAAGCCGCTTCTTCGCCTCCGGGAGAATCGGCGAGCGGCAGCTTCCCAAAGGCGAAGATGCCAGCTGCAGCACACAGGCACAGTGTGGGCAGCCTTCAGACTTAGAGAAAACAGTACTTTACCACTCTCCTGCCTTTTCCATGTTTATTCTATTGGAAAAGAACGAGTTTTGGACAACTACCTTTCATTCTTGCCAAACTCTTTGCAGACCCCCGTGCAAGCTTTAGAACAAGATTTTGGATGTTTTCTTTCCTGGCAGAGTTTCTCCTTGCAAGATATGGTGGAAAAGCTTTTTGCTGAGTGTAGAGCGGCAAGACACGCAGAAGACGCAGATACGCAGCTCTCCGAAGCTAAGTGCCGGTCCCGGGCTTCTTTCGGCACAAACCGCTCTCAGGAGCTCCCTGCGCTCGCCACAATGCTCTGTGTGTGAAGAAGCCGCTTCTTCGCCTCCGGGAGAATCGGCGAGCGGCAGCTTCCCAAAGGCGAAGATGCAAGCTGCAGCACACAGGCACAGTGTGGGCAGCCTTCAGACTTAGAGAAAACAGTACTTTACCACTCTCCTGCCTTTTCCATGGTTATTCTATTGGAAAAGAACGAGTTTTGGACAACTACCTTTCATTCTTGCCAAACTCTTTGCAGACCCCCGTGCAAGCTTTAGAACAAGATTTTGGATGTTTTCTTTCCTGGCAGAGTTTCTTCTTGCAAGATATGGTGGAAAAGCTTTTTGCTGAGTGTAGAGCGGCAAGACACGCAGAAGACGCAGATACGCAGCTCTCCGAAGCTAAGTGCCGGTCCCGGGCTTCTTTCGGCACAAACCGCTCTCAGGAGCTCCCTGCGCTCGCCACAATGCTCTGTGTGCGAAGAAGCCGCTTCTTCGCCTCCGGGAGAATCGGCGAGCGGCAGCTTCCCAAAGGCGAAGATGCAAGCTGCAGCACGCAGGCACAGTGTGGGCAGCCTTCAGACTTAGAGAAAACAGTACTTTACCACTCTCCTGCCTTTTCCATGGTTATTCTATTGGAAAAGAACGAGTTTTGGACAACTACCTTTCATTCTTGCCAAACTCTTTGCAGACCCCCGTGCAAGCTTTAGAACAAGATTTTGGATGTTTTCTTTCCTGGCAGAGTTTCTCCTTGCAAGATATGGTGGAAAAGCTTTTGGCTGAGTGTAGAGCGGCAAGACACGCAGAAGATGCAGATACGCAGCTCTCCGAAGCTAAGTGCCGGTCCCGGGCTTCTTTCGGCACAAACCGCTCTCAGGAGCTCCCTGCGCTCGCCACAATGCTCTGTGTGCGAAGAAGCCGCTTCTTCGCCTCCGGGAGAATCGGCGAGCGGCAGCTTCCCAAAGGCGAAGATGCAAGCTGCAGCACACAGGCACAGTGTGGGCAGCCTTCAGACTTAGAGAAAACAGTACTTTACCACTCTCCTGCCTTTTCCATGGTTATTCTATTGGAAAAGAACGAGTTTTGGACAACTACCTTTCATTCTTGCCAAACTCTTTGCAGACCCCCGTGCAAGCTTTAGAACAAGATTTTGGATGTTTTCTTTCCTGGCAGAGTTTCTCCTTGCAAGATATGGTGGAAAAGCTTTTTGCTGAGTGTAGAGCGGCAAGACACGCAGAAGACACAGATACGCAGCTCTCCGAAGCTAAGTGCCGGTCCCGGGCTTCTTTCGGCACAAACCGCTCTCAGGAGCTCCCTGCGCTCGCCACAATGCTCTGTGTGTGAAGAAGCCGCTTCTTCGCCTCCGGGAGAATCGGCGAGCGGCAGCTTCCCAAAGCCGAAGATGCCAGCTGCAGCACACAGGCACAGTGTGGGCAGCCTTCAGACTTAGAGAAAACAGTACTTTACCACTCTCCTGCCTTATCCATGTTTATTCTATTGGAAAAGAACGAGTTTTGGACAACTACCTTTCATTCTTGCCAAACTCTTTGCAGACCCCCGTGCAAGCTTTAGAACAAGATTTTGGATGTTTTCTTTCCTGGCAGAGTTTCTCCTTGCAAGATATGGTGGAAAAGCTTTTGGCTGAGTGTAGAGCGGCAAGACACGCAGAAGACGCAGATACGCAGCTCTCCGAAGCTAAGTGCCGGTCCCGGGCTTCTTTCGGCACAAACCGCTCTCAGGAGCTCCCTGCGCTCGCCACAATGCTCTGTGTGCGAAGAAGCCGCTTCTTCGCCTGCGGGAGAATCGGCGAGCGGCAGCTTCCCAAAGGCGAAGATGCAAGCTGCAGCACACAGGCACAGTGTGGGCAGCATTCAGACTTAGAGAAAACAGTACTTTACCACTCTCCTGCCTTTTCCATGGTTATTCTATTGGAAAAGAACGAGTTTTGGACAACTACCTTTCATTCTTGCCAAACTCTTTGCAGACCCCCGTGCAAGCTTTAGAACAAGATTTTGGATGTTTTCTTTCCTGGCAGAGTTTCTCCTTGCAAGATATGGTGGAAAAGCTTTTTGCTGAGTGTAGAGCGGCAAGACACG
The DNA here is from genome assembly GCF_037042795.1 of Molothrus aeneus. Classification (NCBI taxonomy): domain Eukaryota; kingdom Metazoa; phylum Chordata; class Aves; order Passeriformes; family Icteridae; genus Molothrus; species Molothrus aeneus. The sequence continues at coordinate 128,728 of NW_027098885.1, read as the reverse complement.
CAGAAGACGCAGATACGCAGCTCTCCGAAGCTAAGTGCCGGTCCCGGGCTTCTTTCGGCACAAACCGCTCTCAGGAGCTCCCTGCGCTCGCCACAATGCTCTGTGTGCGAAGAAGCCGCTTCTTCGCCTCCGGGAGAATCGGCGAGCGGCAGCTTCCCAAAGGCGAAGATGCAAGCTGCAGCACACAGGCACAGTGTGGGCAGCCTTCAGACTTAGAGAAAACAGTACTTTACCACTCTCCTGCCTTTTCCATGGTTATTCTATTGGAAAAGAACGAGTTTTGGACAACTACCTTTCATTCTTGCCAAACTCTTTGCAGACCTCCGTGCAAGCTTTAGAACAAGATTTTGGATGTTTTCTTTCCTGGCAGAGTTTCTCCTTGCAAGATATGGTGGAAAAGCTTTTTGCTGAGTGTAGAGCGGCAAGACACGCAGAAGACGCAGATACGCAGCTCTCCGAAGCTAAGTGCCGGTCCCGGGCTTCTTTCGGCACAAACCGCTCTCAGCAGCTCCCTGCGCTCGCCACAATGCTCTGTGTGCGAAGAAGCCGCTTCTTCGCCTGCGGGAGAATCGGCGAGCGGCAGCTTCCCAAAGGCAAAGATGCAAGCTGCAGCACACAGGCACAGTGTGGGCAGCATTCAGACTTAGAGAAAACAGTACTTTACCACTCTCCTGCCTTACCCATGGTTATTCTATTGGAAAAGAAGGAGTTTTGGACAACTACCTTTCATTCTTGCCAAACTCTTTGCAGACCCCCGTGCAAGCTTTAGAACAAGATTTTGGATGTTTTCTTTCCTGGCAGAGTTTCTCCTTGCAAGATATGGTGGAAAAGCTTTTTGCTGAGTGTAGAGCGGCAAGACACGCAGAAGACGCAGATACGCAGCTCTCCGAAGCTATGTGCCGGTCCCGGGCTTCTTTCGGCACAAACCGCTCTCAGGAGCTCCCTGCGCTCGCCACAATGCTCTGTGTGCGAAGAAGCCGCTTCTTCGCCTCCGGGAGAATCGGCGAGCGGCAGCTTCCCAAAGGCGAAGATGCAAGCTGCAGCACACAGGCACAGTGTGGGCAGCCTTCAGACTTAGAGAAAACAGTACTTTACCACTCTCCTGCCTTTTCCATGGTTATTCTATTGGAAAAGAACGAGTTTTGGACAACTACCTTTCATTCTTGCCAAACTCTTTGCAGACCCCCGTGCAAGCTTTAGAACAAGATTTTGGATGTTTTCTTTCCTGGCAGAGTTTCTCCTTGCAAGATATGGTGGAAAAGCTTTTTGCTGAGTGTAGAGCGGCAAGACACGCAGAAGACGCAGATACGCAGCTCTCCGAAGCTAAGTGCCGGTCCCGGGCTTCTTTCGGCACAAACCGCTCTCAGCAGCTCCCTGCGCTCGCCACAATGCTCTGTGTGCGAAGAAGCCGCTTCTTCGCCTCCGGGAGAATCGGCGAGCGGCAGCTTCCCAAAGGCGAAGATGCAAGCTGCAGCACGCAGGCACAGTGTGGGCAGCCTTCAGACTTAGAGAAAACAGTACTTTACCACTCTCCTGCCTTTTCCATGGTTATTCTATTGGAAAAGAACGAGTTTTGGACAACTACCTTTCATTCTTGCCAAACTCTTTGCAGACCCCCGTGCAAGCTTTAGAACAAGATTTTGGATGTTTTCTTTCCTGGCAGAGTTTCTCCTTGCAAGATATGGTGGAAAAGCTTTTGGCTGAGTGTAGAGCGGCAAGACACGCAGAAGACGCAGATACGCAGCTCTCCGAAGCTAAGTGCCGGTCCCGGGCTTCTTTCGGCACAAACCGCTCTCAGGAGCTCCCTGCGCTCGCCACAATGCTCTGTGTGCGAAGAAGCCGCTTCTTCGCCTCCGGGAGAATCGGCGAGCGGCAGCTTCCCAAAGGCGAAGATGCAAGCTGCAGCACACAGGCACAGTGTGGGCAGCCTTCAGACTTAGAGAAAACAGTACTTTACCACTCTCCTGCCTTTTCCATGGTTATTCTATTGGAAAAGAACGAGTTTTGGACAACTACCTTTCATTCTTGCCAAACTCTTTGCAGACCCCCGTGCAAGCTTTAGAACAAGATTTTGGATGTTTTCTTTCCTGGCAGAGTTTCTCCTTGCAAGATATGGTGAAAAAGCTTTTTGCTGAGTGTAGAGCGGCAAGACACGCAGAAGACGCAGATACGCAGCTCTCCGAAGCTAAGTGCCGGTCCCGGGCTTCTTTCGGCACAAACCGCTCTCAGCAGCTCCCTGCGCTCGCCACAATGCTCTGTGTGCGAAGAAGCCGCTTCTTCGCCTGCGGGAGAATCGGCGAGCGGCAGCTTCCCAAAGGCAAAGATGCAAGCTGCAGCACACAGGCACAGTGTGGGCAGCATTCAGACTTAGATAAAACAGTACTTTACCACTCTCCTGCCTTATCCATGGTTATTCTATTGGAAAAGAAGGAGTTTTGGACAACTACCTTTCATTCTTGCCAAACTCTTTGCAGACCCCCGTGCAAGCTTTAGAACAAGATTTTGGATGTTTTCTTTCCTGGCAGAGTTTCTCCTTGCAAGATATGGTGGAAAAGCTTTTTGCTGAGTGTAGAGCGGCAAGACACGCAGAAGACGCAGATACGCAGCTCTCCGAAGCTAAGTGCCGGTCCCGGGCTTCTTTCGGCACAAACCGCTCTCAGGAGCTCCCTGCGCTCGCCACAATGCTCTGTGTGCGAAGAAGCCGCTTCTTCGCCTCCGGGAGAATCGGCGAGCGGCAGCTTCCCAAAGGCGAAGATGCAAGCTGCAGCACACAGGCACAGTGTGGGCAGCATTCAGACTTAGAGAAAACAGTACTTTACCACTCTCCTGCCTTTTCCATGGTTATTCTATTGGAAAAGAACGAGTTTTGGACAACTACCTTTCATTCTTGCCAAACTCTTTGCAGACCCCCGTGCAAGCTTTAGAACAAGATTTTGGATGTTTTCTTTCCTGGCAGAGTTTCTCCTTGCAAGATATGGTGGAAAAGCTTTTGGCTGAGTGTAGAGCGGCAAGACACGCAGAAGACGCAGATACGCAGCTCTCCGAAGCTAAGTGCCGGTCCCGGGCTTCTTTCGGCACAAACCGCTCTCAGGAGCTCCCTGCGCTCGCCACAATGCTCTGTGTGCGAAGAAGCCGCTTCTTCGCCTGCGGGAGAATCGGCGAGCGGCAGCTTCCCAAAGGCGAAGATGCAAGCTGCAGCACGCAGGCACAGTGTGGGCAGCATTCAGACTTAGAGAAAACAGTACTTTACCACTCTCCTGCCTTTTCCATGGTTATTCTATTGGAAAAGAACGAGTTTTGGACAACTACCTTTCATTCTTGCCAAACTCTTTGCAGACCCCCGTGCAAGCTTTAGAACAAGATTTTGGATGTTTTCTTTCCTGGCAGAGTTTCTCCTTGCAAGATATGGTGGAAAAGCTTTTTGCTGAGTGTAGAGCGGCAAGACACGCAGAAGACGCAGATACGCAGCTCTCCGAAGCTAAGTGCCGGTCCCGGGCTTCTTTCGGCACAAACCGCTCTCAGGAGCTCCCTGCGCTCGCCACAATGCTCTGTGTGCGAAGAAGCCGCTTCTTCGCCTGCGGGAGAATCGGCGAGCGGCAGCTTCCCAAAGGCGAAGATGCAAGCTGCAGCACACAGGCACAGTGTGGGCAGCCTTCAGACTTCGAGAAAACAGTACTTTACCACTCTCCTGCCTTTTCCATGGTTATTCTATTGGAAAAGAACGAGTTTTGGACAACTACCTTTCATGCTTGCCAAACTCTTTGCAGACCTCTGTGCAAGCTTTAGAACAAGATTTTGGATGTTTTCTTTCCTGGCAGAGTTTCTCCTTGCAAGATATGGTGGAAAAGCTTTTTGCTGAGTGTAGAGCGGCAAGACACGCAGAAGACGCAGATACGCAGCTCTCCGAAGCTAAGTGCCGGTCCCGGGCTTCTTTCGGCACAAACCGCTCTCAGGAGCTCCCTGCGCTCGCCACAATGCTCTGTGTGCGAAGAAGCCGCTTCTTCGCCTCCGGGAGAATCGGCGAGCGGCAGCTTGCCAAAGGCGAAGATGCAAGCTGCAGCACACAGGCACAGTGTGGGCAGCCTTCAGACTTAGAGAAAACAGTACTTTACCACTCTCCTGCCTTTTCCATGGTTATTCTATTGGAAAAGAACGAGTTTTGGACAACTACCTTTCATTCTTGCCAAACTCTTTGCAGACCCCCGTGCAAGCTTTAGAACAAGTTTTTGGATGTTTTCTTTCCTGGCAGAGTTTCTCCTTGCAAGATATGGTGGAAAAGCTTTTTGCTGAGTGTAGAGCGGCAAGACACGCAGAAGACGCGGATACGCAGCTCTCCGAAGCTAAGTGCCGGTCCCGGGCTCCTTTCGGCACAAACCGCTCTCAGGAGCTCCCTGCGCTCGCCACAATGCTCTGTGTGCGAAGAAGCCGCTTCTTCGCTTCCGGGAGAATCGGCGAGCGGCAGCTTCCCAAAGGCGAAGATGCAAGCTGCAGCACGCAGGCACAGTGTGGGCAGCCTTCAGACTTAGAGAAAACAGTACTTTACCACTCTCCTGCCTTTTCCATGGTTATTCTATTGGAAAAGAACGAGTTTTGGACAACTACCTTTCATTCTTGCCAAACTCTTTGCAGACCCCCGTGCAAGCTTTAGAACAAGATTTTGGATGTTTTCTTTCCTGGCAGAGTTTCTCCTTGCAAGATATGGTGGAAAAGCTTTTTGCTGAGTGTAGAGCGGCAAGACACGCAGAAGACGCAGATACGCAGCTCTCCGAAGCTAAGTGCCGGTCCCGGGCTTCTTTCGGCACAAACCGCTCTCAGGAGCTCCCTGCGCTCGCCACAATGCTCTGTGTGCGAAGAAGCCGCTTCTTCGCCTGCGGGAGAATCGGCGAGCGGCAGCTTCCCAAAGGCGAAGATGCAAGCTGCAGCACACAGGCACAGTGTGGGCAGCCTTCAGACTTAGAGAAAACAGTACTTTACCACTCTCCTGCCTTATCCATGGTTATTCTATTGGAAAAGAAGGAGTTTTGGACAACTACCTTTCATTCTTGCCAAACTCTTTGCAGACCCCCGTGCAAGCTTTAGAACAAGATTTTGGATGTTTTCTTTCCTGGCAGAGTTTCTCCTTGCAAGATATGGTGGAAAAGCTTTTTGCTGAGTGTAGAGCGGCAAGACACGCAGAAGACGCGGATACGCAGCTCTCCGAAGCTAAGTGCCGGTCCCGGGCTTCTTTCTGCACAAACCGCTCTCAGGAGCTCCCTGCGCTCGCCACAATGCTCTGTGTGCGAAGAAGCCGCTTCTTCGCCTGCGGGAGAATCGGCGAGCGGCAGCTTCCCAAAGGCGAAGATGCAAGCTGCAGCACACAGGCACAGTGTGGGCAGCATTCAGACTTAGAGAAAACAGTACTTTACCACTCTCCTGCCTTTTCCATGGTTATTCTATTGGAAAAGAACGAGTTTTGGACAACTACCTTTCATTCTTGCCAAACTCTTTGCAGACCCCCGTGCAAGCTTTAGAACAAGATTTTGGATGTTTTCTTTCCTGGCAGAGTTTCTCCTTGCAAGATATGGTGGAAAAGCTTTTGGCTGAGTGTAGAGCGGCAAGACACGCAGAAGACGCAGATACGCAGCTCTCCGAAGCTAAGTGCCGGTCCCGGGCTTCTTTCGGCACAAACCGCTCTCAGGAGCTCCCTGCGCTCGCCACAATGCTCTGTGTGCGAAGAAGCCGCTTCTTCGCCTCCGGGAGAATCGGCGAGCGGCAGCTTCCCAAAGGCGAAGATGCAAGCTGCAGCACGCAGGCATAGTGTGGGCAGCATTCAGACTTAGAGAAAACAGTACTTTACCACTCTCCTGCCTTTTCCATGGTTATTCTATTGGAAAAGAACGAGTTTTGGACAACTACCTTTCATTCTTGCCAAACTCTTTGCAGACCCCCGTGCAAGCTTTAGAACAAGATTTTGGATGTTTTCTTTCCTGGCAGAGTTTCTCCTTGCAAGATATGGTGGAAAAGCTTTTGGCTGAGTGTTGAGCGGCAAGACACGCAGAAGACACAGATACGCAGCTCTCCGAAGCTAAGTGCCGGTCCCGGGCTTCTTTCGGCACAAACCGCTCTCAGGAGCTCCCTGCGCTCGCCACAATGCTCTGTGTGCGAAGAAGCCGCTTCTTCGCCTCCGGGAGAATCGGCGAGCGGCAGCTTCCCAAAGGCGAAGATGCCAGCTGCAGCACACAGGCACAGTGTGGGCAGCCTTCAGACTTAGAGAAAACAGTACTTTACCACTCTCCTGCCTTTTCCATGTTTATTCTATTGGAAAAGAACGAGTTTTGGACAACTACCTTTCATTCTTGCCAAACTCTTTGCAGACCCCCGTGCAAGCTTTAGAACAAGATTTTGGATGTTTTCTTTCCTGGCAGAGTTTCTCCTTGCAAGATATGGTGGAAAAGCTTTTGGCTGAGTGTAGAGCGGCAAGACACGCAGAAGACGCAGATACGCAGCTCTCCGAAGCTAAGTGCCGGTCCCGGGCTTCTTTCGGCACAAACCGCTCTCAGGAGCTCCCTGCGCTCGCCACAATGCTCTGTGTGTGAAGAAGCCGCTTCTTCGCCTCCGGGAGAATCGGCGAGCGGCAGCTTCCCAAAGCCGAAGATGCAAGCTGCAGCACACAGGCACAGTGTGGGCAGCCTTCAGACTTAGAGAAAACAGTACTTTACCACTCTCCTGCCTTTTCCATGGTTATTCTATTGGAAAAGAACGAGTTTTGGACAACTACCTTTCATTCTTGCCAAACTCTTTGCAGACCCCCGTGCAAGCTTTAGAACAAGATTTTGGATGTTTTCTTTCCTGGCAGAGTTTCTTCTTGCAAGATATGGTGGAAAAGCTTTTTGCTGAGTGTAGAGCGGCAAGACACGCAGAAGACGCAGATACGCAGCTCTCCGAAGCTAAGTGCCGGTCCCGGGCTTCTTTCGGCACAAACCGCTCTCAGGAGCTCCCTGCGCTCGCCACAATGCTCTGTGTGCGAAGAAGCCGCTTCTTCGCCTCCGGGAGAATCGGCGAGCGGCAGCTTCCCAAAGGCGAAGATGCAAGCTGCAGCACGCAGGCACAGTGTGGGCAGCCTTCAGACTTAGAGAAAACAGTACTTTACCACTCTCCTGCCTTTTCCATGGTTATTCTATTGGAAAAGAACGAGTTTTGGACAACTACCTTTCATTCTTGCCAAACTCTTTGCAGACCCCCGTGCAAGCTTTAGAACAAGATTTTGGATGTTTTCTTTCCTGGCAGAGTTTCTCCTTGCAAGATATGGTGGAAAAGCTTTTGGCTGAGTGTAGAGCGGCAAGACACGCAGAAGATGCAGATACGCAGCTCTCCGAAGCTAAGTGCCGGTCCCGGGCTTCTTTCGGCACAAACCGCTCTCAGGAGCTCCCTGCGCTCGCCACAATGCTCTGTGTGCGAAGAAGCCGCTTCTTCGCCTGCGGGAGAATCGGCGAGCGGCAGCTTCCCAAAGGCGAAGATGCAAGCTGCAGCACACAGGCACAGTGTGGGCAGCATTCAGACTTAGAGAAAACAGTACTTTACCACTCTCCTGCCTTTTCCATGGTTATTCTATTGGAAAAGAACGAGTTTTGGACAACTACCTTTCATTCTTGCCAAACTCTTTGCAGACCCCCGTGCAAGCTTTAGAACAAGATTTTGGATGTTTTCTTTCCTGGCAGAGTTTCTCCTTGCAAGATATGGTGGAAAAGCTTTTTGCTGAGTGTAGAGCGGCAAGACACGCAGAAGACGCAGATACGCAGCTCTCCGAAGCTAAGTGCCGGTCCCGGGCTTCTTTCGGCACAAACCGCTCTCAGGAGCTCCCTGCGCTCGCCACAATGCTCTGTGTGCGAAGAAGCCGCTTCTTCGCCTCCGGGAGAATCGGCGAGCGGCAGCTTCCCAAAGGCGAAGATGCAAGCTGCAGCACACAGGCACAGTGTGGGCAGCCTTCAGACTTAGAGAAAACAGTACTTTACCACTCTCCTGCCTTTTCCATGGTTATTCTATTGGAAAAGAACGAGTTTTGGACAACTACCTTTCATTCTTGCCAAACTCTTTGCAGACCTCCGTGCAAGCTTTAGAACAAGATTTTGGATGTTTTCTTTCCTGGCAGAGTTTCTCCTTGCAAGATATGGTGGAAAAGCTTTTTGCTGAGTGTAGAGCGGCAAGACACGCAGAAGACGCAGATACGCAGCTCTCCGAAGCTAAGTGCCGGTCCCGGGCTTCTTTCGGCACAAACCGCTCTCAGCAGCTCCCTGCGCTCGCCACAATGCTCTGTGTGCGAAGAAGCCGCTTCTTCGCCTGCGGGAGAATCGGCGAGCGGCAGCTTCCCAAAGGCAAAGATGCAAGCTGCAGCACACAGGCACAGTGTGGGCAGCATTCAGACTTAGAGAAAACAGTACTTTACCACTCTCCTGCCTTACCCATGGTTATTCTATTGGAAAAGAAGGAGTTTTGGACAACTACCTTTCATTCTTGCCAAACTCTTTGCAGACCCCCGTGCAAGCTTTAGAACAAGATTTTGGATGTTTTCTTTCCTGGCAGAGTTTCTCCTTGCAAGATATGGTGGAAAAGCTTTTTGCTGAGTGTAGAGCGGCAAGACACGCAGAAGACGCAGATACGCAGCTCTCCGAAGCTATGTGCCGGTCCCGGGCTTCTTTCGGCACAAACCGCTCTCAGCAGCTCCCTGCGCTCGCCACAATGCTCTGTGTGCGAAGAAGCCGCTTCTTCGCCTCCGGGAGAATCGGCGAGCGGCAGCTTCCCAAAGGCGAAGATGCAAGCTGCAGCACACAGGCACAGTGTGGGCAGCCTTCAGACTTAGAGAAAACAGTACTTTACCACTCTCCTGCCTTTTCCATGGTTATTCTATTGGAAAAGAACGAGTTTTGGACAACTACCTTTCATTCTTGCCAAACTCTTTGCAGACCCCCGTGCAAGCTTTAGAACAAGATTTTGGATGTTTTCTTTCCTGGCAGAGTTTCTCCTTGCAAGATATGGTGGAAAAGCTTTTTGCTGAGTGTAGAGCGGCAAGACACGCAGAAGACGCAGATACGCAGCTCTCCGAAGCTAAGTGCCGGTCCCGGGCTTCTTTCGGCACAAACCGCTCTCAGCAGCTCCCTGCGCTCGCCACAATGCTCTGTGTGCGAAGAAGCCGCTTCTTCGCCTCCGGGAGAATCGGCGAGCGGCAGCTTCCCAAAGGCGAAGATGCAAGCTGCAGCACACAGGCACAGTGTGGGCAGCCTTCAGACTTAGAGAAAACAGTACTTTACCACTCTCCTGCCTTTTCCATGGTTATTCTATTGGAAAAGAACGAGTTTTGGACAACTACCTTTCATTCTTGCCAAACTCTTTGCAGACCCCCGTGCAAGCTTTAGAACAAGATTTTGGATGTTTTCTTTCCTGGCAGAGTTTCTCCTTGCAAGATATGGTGGAAAAGCTTTTGGCTGAGTGTAGAGCGGCAAGACACGCAGAAGACGCAGATACGCAGCTCTCCGAAGCTAAGTGCCGGTCCCGGGCTTCTTTCGGCACAAACCGCTCTCAGGAGCTCCCTGCGCTCGCCACAATGCTCTGTGTGCGAAGAAGCCGCTTCTTCGCCTCCGGGAGAATCGGCGAGCGGCAGCTTCCCAAAGGCGAAGATGCAAGCTGCAGCACACAGGCACAGTGTGGGCAGCCTTCAGACTTAGAGAAAACAGTACTTTACCACTCTCCTGCCTTTTCCATGGTTATTCTATTGGAAAAGAACGAGTTTTGGACAACTACCTTTCATTCTTGCCAAACTCTTTGCAGACCCCCGTGCAAGCTTTAGAACAAGATTTTGGATGTTTTCTTTCCTGGCAGAGTTTCTCCTTGCAAGATATGGTGAAAAAGCTTTTTGCTGAGTGTAGAGCGGCAAGACACGCAGAAGACGCAGATACGCAGCTCTCCGAAGCTAAGTGCCGGTCCCGGGCTTCTTTCGGCACAAACCGCTCTCAGGAGCTCCCTGCGCTCGCCACAATGCTCTGTGTGCGAAGAAGCCGCTTCTTCGCCTGCGGGAGAATCGGCGAGCGGCAGCTTCCCAAAGGCAAAGATGCAAGCTGCAGCACACAGGCACAGTGTGGGCAGCATTCAGACTTAGATAAAACAGTACTTTACCACTCTCCTGCCTTATCCATGGTTATTCTATTGGAAAAGAAGGAGTTTTGGACAACTACCTTTCATTCTTGCCAAACTCTTTGCAGACCCCCGTGCAAGCTTTAGAACAAGATTTTGGATGTTTTCTTTCCTGGCAGAGTTTCTCCTTGCAAGATATGGTGGAAAAGCTTTTTGCTGAGTGTAGAGCGGCAAGACACGCAGAAGACGCAGATACGCAGCTCTCCGAAGCTAAGTGCCGGTCCCGGGCTTCTTTCGGCACAAACCGCTCTCAGGAGCTCCCTGCGCTCGCCACAATGCTCTGTGTGCGAAGAAGCCGCTTCTTCGCCTCCGGGAGAATCGGCGAGCGGCAGCTTCCCAAAGGCGAAGATGCCAGCTGCAGCACACAGGCACAGTGTGGGCAGCCTTCAGACTTAGAGAAAACAGTACTTTACCACTCTCCTGCCATTTCCATGTTTATTCTATTGGAAAAGAACGAGTTTTGGACAACTACCTTTCATTCTTGCCAAACTCTTTGCAGACCCCCGTGCAAGCTTTAGAACAAGATTTTGGATGTTTTCTTTCCTGGCAGAGTTTCTCCTTGCAAGATATGGTGGAAAAGCTTTTGGCTGAGTGTAGAGCGGCAAGACACGCAGAAGACGCAGATACGCAGCTCTCCGAAGCTAAGTGCCGGTCCCGGGCTTCTTTCGGCACAAACCGCTCTCAGGAGCTCCCTGCGCTCGCCACAATGCTCTGTGTGCGAAGAAGCCGCTTCTTCGCCTGCGGGAGAATCGGCGAGCGGCAGCTTCCCAAAGGCGAAGATGCAAGCTGCAGCACGCAGGCACAGTGTGGGCAGCATTCAGACTTAGAGAAAACAGTACTTTACCACTCTCCTGCCTTTTCCATGGTTATTCTATTGGAAAAGAACGAGTTTTGGACAACTACCTTTCATTCTTGCCAAACTCTTTGCAGACCCCCGTGCAAGCTTTAGAACAAGATTTTGGATGTTTTCTTTCCTGGCAGAGTTTCTCCTTGCAAGATATGGTGGAAAAGCTTTTTGCTGAGTGTAGAGCGGCAAGACACGCAGAAGACGCAGATACGCAGCTCTCCGAAGCTAAGTGCCGGTCCCGGGCTTCTTTCGGCACAAACCGCTCTCAGGAGCTCCCTGCGCTCGCCACAATGCTCTGTGTGCGAAGAAGCCGCTTCTTCGCCTGCGGGAGAATCGGCGAGCGGCAGCTTCCCAAAGGCGAAGATGCAAGCTGCAGCACACAGGCACAGTGTGGGCAGCCTTCAGACTTCGAGAAAACAGTACTTTACCACTCTCCTGCCTTATCCATGTTTATTCTATTGGAAAAGAACGAGTTTTGGACAACTACCTTTCATTCTTGCCAAACTCTTTGCAGACCCCCGTGCAAGCTTTAGAACAAGTTTTTGGATGTTTTCTTTCCTGGCAGAGTTTCTCCTTGCAAGATATGGTGGAAAAGCTTTTTGCTGAGTGTAGAGCGGCAAGACACGCAGAAGACGCGGATACGCAGCTCTCCGAAGCTAAGTGCCGGTCCCGGGCTCCTTTCGGCACAAACCGCTCTCAGGAGCTCCCTGCGCTCGCCACAATGCTCTGTGTGCGAAGAAGCCGCTTCTTCGCTTCCGGGAGAATCGGCGAGCGGCAGCTTCCCAAAGGCGAAGATGCAAGCTGCAGCACGCAGGCACAGTGTGGGCAGCCTTCAGACTTAGAGAAAACAGTACTTTACCACTCTCCTGCCTTTTCCATGGTTATTCTATTGGAAAAGAACGAGTTTTGGACAACTACCTTTCATTCTTGCCAAACTCTTTGCAGACCCCCGTGCAAGCTTTAGAACAAGATTTTGGATGTTTTCTTTCCTGGCAGAGTTTCTCCTTGCAAGATATGGTGGAAAAGCTTTTTGCTGAGTGTAGAGCGGCAAGACACGCAGAAGACGCAGATACGCAGCTCTCCGAAGCTAAGTGCCGGTCCCGGGCTTCTTTCGGCACAAACCGCTCTCAGGAGCTCCCTGCGCTCGCCACAATGCTCTGTGTGCGAAGAAGCCGCTTCTTCGCCTGCGGGAGAATCGGCGAGCGGCAGCTTCCCAAAGGCGAAGATGCAAGCTGCAGCACACAGGCACAGTGTGGGCAGCCTTCAGACTTAGAGAAAACAGTACTTTACCACTCTCCTGCCTTATCCATGGTTATTCTATTGGAAAAGAAGGAGTTTTGGACAACTACCTTTCATTCTTGCCAAACTCTTTGCAGACCCCCGTGCAAGCTTTAGAACAAGTTTTTGGATGTTTTCTTTCCTGGCAGAGTTTCTCCTTGCAAGATATGGTGGAAAAGCTTTTTGCTGAGTGTAGAGCGGCAAGACACGCAGAAGACGCGGATACGCAGCTCTCCGAAGCTAAGTGCCGGTCCCGGGCTTCTTTCTGCACAAACCGCTCTCAGGAGCTCCCTGCGCTCGCCACAATGCTCTGTGTGCGAAGAAGCCGCTTCTTCGCCTGCGGGAGAATCGGCGAGCGGCAGCTTCCCAAAGGCGAAGATGCAAGCTGCAGCACACAGGCACAGTGTGGGCAGCATTCAGACTTAGAGAAAACAGTACTTTACCACTCTCCTGCCTTTTCCATGGTTATTCTATTGGAAAAGAACGAGTTTTGGACAACTACCTTTCATTCTTGCCAAACTCTTTGCAGACCCCCGTGCAAGCTTTAGAACAAGATTTTGGATGTTTTCTTTCCTGGCAGAGTTTCTCCTTGCAAGATATGGTGGAAAAGCTTTTGGCTGAGTGTAGAGCGGCAAGACACGCAGAAGACGCAGATACGCAGCTCTCCGAAGCTAAGTGCCGGTCCCGGGCTTCTTTCGGCACAAACCGCTCTCAGGAGCTCCCTGCGCTCGCCACAATGCTCTGTGTGCGAAGAAGCCGCTTCTTCGCCTCCGGGAGAATCGGCGAGCGGCAGCTTCCCAAAGGCGAAGATGCAAGCTGCAGCACGCAGGCATAGTGTGGGCAGCATTCAGACTTAGAGAAAACAGTACTTTACCACTCTCCTGCCTTTTCCATGGTTATTCTATTGGAAAAGAACGAGTTTTGGACAACTACCTTTCATTCTTGCCAAACTCTTTGCAGACCCCCGTGCAAGCTTTAGAACAAGATTTTGGATGTTTTCTTTCCTGGCAGAGTTTCTCCTTGCAAGATATGGTGGAAAAGCTTTTGGCTGAGTGTAGAGCGGCAAGACACGCAGAAGACGCAGATACGCAGCTCTCCGAAGCTAAGTGCCGGTCCCGGGCTTCTTTCGGCACAAACCGCTCTCAGGAGCTCCCTGCGCTCGCCACAATGCTCTGTGTGCGAAGAAGCCGCTTCTTCGCCTGCGGGAGAATCGGCGAGCGGCAGCTTCCCAAAGGCGAAGATGCAAGCTGCAGCACACAGGCACAGTGTGGGCAGCCTTCAGACTTAGAGAAAACAGTACTTTACCACTCTCCTGCCTTTTCCATGGTTATTCTATTGGAAAAGAACGAGTTTTGGACAACTACCTTTCATTCTTGCCAAACTCTTTGCAGACCCCCGTGCAAGCTTTAGAACAAGATTTTGGATGTTTTCTTTCCTGGCAGAGTTTCTCCTTGCAAGATATGGTGGAAAAGCTTTTGGCTGAGTGTAGAGCGGCAAGACACGCAGAAGACGCAGATACGCAGCTCTCCGAAGCTAAGTGCCGGTCCCGGGCTTCTTTCGGCACAAACCGCTCTCAGGAGCTCCCTGCGCTCGCCACAATGCTCTGTGTGCGAAGAAGCCGCTTCTTCGCCTCCGGGAGAATCGGCGAGCGGCAGCTTCCCAAAGGCGAAGATGCAAGCTGCAGCACACAGGCACAGTGTGGGCAGCCTTCAGACTTAGAGAAAACAGTACTTTACCACTCTCCTGCCTTTTCCATGGTTATTCTATTGGAAAAGAACGAGTTTTGGACAACTACCTTTCATTCTTGCCAAACTCTTTGCAGACCCCCGTGCAAGCTTTAGAACAAGATTTTGGATGTTTTCTTTCCTGGCAGAGTTTCTCCTTGCAAGATATGGTGGAAAAGCTTTTTGCTGAGTGTAGAGCGGCAAGACACGCAGAAGACGCAGATACGCAGCTCTCCGAAGCTAAGTGCCGGTCCCGGGCTTCTTTCGGCACAAACCGCTCTCAGGAGCTCCCTGCGCTCGCCACAATGCTCTGTGTGCGAAGAAGCCGCTTCTTCGCCTGCGGGAGAATCGGCGAGCGGCAGCTTCCCAAAGGCAAAGATGCAAGCTGCAGCACACAGGCACAGTGTGGGCAGCATTCAGACTTAGATAAAACAGTACTTTACCACTCTCCTGCCTTTTCCATGGTTATTCTATTGGAAAAGAAGGAGTTTTGGACAACTACCTTTCATTCTTGCCAAACTCTTTGCAGACCCCCGTGCAAGCTTTAGAACCAGATTTTGGATGTTTTCTTTCCTGGCAGAGTTTCTCCTTGCAAGATATGGTGGAAAAGCTTTTTGCTGAGTGTAGAGCGGCAAAACACGCAGAAGACGCAGATACGCAGCTCTCCGAAGCTAAGTGCCGGTCCCGGGCTTCTTTCGGCACAAACCGCTCTCAGGAGCTCCCTGCGCTCGCCACAATGCTCTGTGTGCGAAGAAGCCGCTTCTTCGCCTCCGGGAGAATCGGCGAGCGGCAGCTTGCCAAAGGCGAAGATGCAAGCTGCAGCACACAGGCACAGTGTGGGCAGCCTTCAGACTTAGAGAAAACAGTACTTTACCACTCTCCTGCCTTTTCCATGGTTATTCTATTGGAAAAGAACGAGTTTTGGACAACTACCTTTCATTCTTGCCAAACTCTTTGCAGACCCCCGTGCAAGCTTTAGAACAAGATTTTGGATGTTTTCTTTCCTGGCAGAGTTTCTCCTTGCAAGATATGGTGGAAAAGCTTTTGGCTGAGTGTAGAGCGGCAAGACACGCAGAAGACGCAGATACGCAGCTCTCCGAAGCTATGTGCCGGTCCCGGGCTTCTTTCGGCACAAACCGCTCTCAGGAGCTCCCTGCGCTCGCCACAATGCTCTGTGTGCGAAGAAGCCGCTTCTTCGCCTCCGGGAGAATCGGCGAGCGGCAGCTTCCCAAAGGCGAAGATGCAAGCTGCAGCACACAGGCACAGTGTGGGCAGCCTTCAGACTTAGAGAAAACAGTACTTTACCACTCTCCTGCCTTTTCCATGGTTATTCTATTGGAAAAGAACGAGTTTTGGACAACTACCTTTCATTCTTGCCAAACTCTTTGCAGACCCCCGTGCAAGCTTTAGAACAAGATTTTGGATGTTTTCTTTCCTGGCAGAGTTTCTCCTTGCAAGATATGGTGGGAAAGCTTTTTGCTGAGTGTAGAGCGGCAAGACACGCAGAAGACACAGATACGCAGCTCTCCGAAGCTAAGTGCCGGTCCCGGGCTTCTTTCGGCACAAACCGCTCTCAGGAGCTCCCCGCGCTCGCCACAATGCTCTGTGTGCGAAGAAGCCGCTTCTTCGCCTGCGGGAGAATCGGCGAGCGGCAGCTTCCCAAAGGCGAAGATGCAAGCTGCAGCACACAGGCGCAGTGTGGGCAGCCTTCAGACTTAGAGAAAACAGTACTTTACCACTCTCCTGCCTTTTCCATGGTTATTCTATTGGAAAAGAACGAGTTTTGGACAACTACCTTTCATTCTTGCCAAACTCTTTGCAGACCCCCGTGCAAGCTTTAGAACAAGATTTTGGATGTTTTCTTTCCTGGCAGAGTTTCTCCTTGCAAGATATGGTGGGAAAGCTTTTTGCTGAGTGTAGAGCGGCAAGACACGCAGAAGACACAGATACGCAGCTCTCCGAAGCTAAGTGCCGGTCCCGGGCTTCTTTCGGCACAAACCGCTCTCAGGAGCTCCCCGCGCTCGCCACAATGCTCTGTGTGCGAAGAAGCCGCTTCTTCGCCTCCGGGAGAATCGGCGAGCGGCAGCTTCCCAAAGGCGAAGATGCAAGCTGCAGCACACAGGCACAGTGTGGGCAGCCTTCAGACTTAGAGAAAACAGTACTTTACCACTCTCCTGCCTTTTCCATGGTTATTCTATTGGAAAAGAACGAGTTTTGGACAACTACCTTTCATTCTTGCCAAACTCTTTGCAGACCCCCGTGCAAGCTTTAGAACAAGATTTTGGATGTTTTCTTTCCTGGCAGAGTTTCTCCTTGCAAGATATGGTGGAAAAGCTTTTTGCTGAGTGTAGAGCGGCAAGACACGCAGAAGACGCAGATACGCAGCTCTCCGAAGCTAAGTGCCGGTCCCGGGCTTCTTTCGGCACAAACCGCTCTCAGGAGCTCCCTGCGCTCGCCACAATGCTCTGTGTGCGAAGAAGCCGCTTCTTCGCCTCCGGGAGAATCGGCGAGCGGCAGCTTCCCAAAGGCGAAGATGCAAGCTGCAGCACACAGGCACAGTGTGGGCAGCCTTCAGACTTAGAGAAAACAGTACTTTACCACTCTCCTGCCTTTTCCATGGTTATTCTATTGGAAAAGAACGAGTTTTGGACAACTACCTTTCATTCTTGCCAAACTCTTTGCAGACCCCCGTGCAAGCTTTAGAACAAGATTTTGGATGTTTTCTTTCCTGGCAGAGTTTCTCCTTGCAAGATATGGTGGAAAAGCTTTTGGCTGAGTGTAGAGCGGCAAGACACGCAGAAGACGCGGATACGCAGCTCTCCGAAGCTAAGTGCCGGTCCCGGGCTTCTTTCGGCACAAACCGCTCTCAGGAGCTCCCTGCGCTCGCCACAATGCTCTGTGTGCGAAGAAGCCGCTTCTTCGCCTCCGGGAGAATCGGCGAGCGGCAGCTTCCCAAAGGCGAAGATGCAAGCTGCAGCACACAGGCACAGTGTGGGCAGCCTTCAGACTTAGAGAAAACAGTACTTTACCACTCTCCTGCCTTTTCCATGGTTATTCTATTGGAAAAGAACGAGTTTTGGACAACTACCTTTCATTCTTGCCAAACTCTTTGCAGACCCCCGTGCAAGCTTTAGAACAAGATTTTGGATGTTTTCTTTCCTGGCAGAGTTTCTCCTTGCAAGATATGGTGAAAAAGCTTTTTGCTGAGTGTAGAGCGGCAAGACACGCAGAAGACGCAGATACGCAGCTCTCCGAAGCTAAGTGCCGGTCCCGGGCTTCTTTCGGCACAAACCGCTCTCAGCAGCTCCCTGCGCTCGCCACAATGCTCTGTGTGCGAAGAAGCCGCTTCTTCGCCTGCGGGAGAATCGGCGAGCGGCAGCTTCCCAAAGGCAAAGATGCAAGCTGCAGCACACAGGCACAGTGTGGGCAGCATTCAGACTTAGATAAAACAGTACTTTACCACTCTCCTGCCTTATCCATGGTTATTCTATTGGAAAAGAAGGAGTTTTGGACAACTACCTTTCATTCTTGCCAAACTCTTTGCAGACCCCCGTGCAAGCTTTAGAACAAGATTTTGGATGTTTTCTTTCCTGGCAGAGTTTCTCCTTGCAAGATATGGTGGAAAAGCTTTTTGCTGAGTGTAGAGCGGCAAGACACGCAGAAGACGCAGATACGCAGCTCTCCGAAGCTAAGTGCCGGTCCCGGGCTTCTTTCGGCACAAACCGCTCTCAGGAGCTCCCTGCGCTCGCCACAATGCTCTGTGTGCGAAGAAGCCGCTTCTTCGCCTCCGGGAGAATCGGCGAGCGGCAGCTTCCCAAAGGCGAAGATGCAAGCTGCAGCACACAGGCACAGTGTGGGCAGCATTCAGACTTAGAGAAAACAGTACTTTACCACTCTCCTGCCTTTTCCATGGTTATTCTATTGGAAAAGAACGAGTTTTGGACAACTACCTTTCATTCTTGCCAAACTCTTTGCAGACCCCCGTGCAAGCTTTAGAACAAGATTTTGGATGTTTTCTTTCCTGGCAGAGTTTCTCCTTGCAAGATATGGTGGAAAAGCTTTTGGCTGAGTGTAGAGCGGCAAGACACGCAGAAGACGCAGATACGCAGCTCTCCGAAGCTAAGTGCCGGTCCCGGGCTTCTTTCGGCACAAACCGCTCTCAGGAGCTCCCTGCGCTCGCCACAATGCTCTGTGTGCGAAGAAGCCGCTTCTTCGCCTCCGGGAGAATCGGCGAGCGGCAGCTTCCCAAAGGCGAAGATGCAAGCTGCAGCACGC
The DNA here is from genome assembly GCF_037042795.1 of Molothrus aeneus. Classification (NCBI taxonomy): domain Eukaryota; kingdom Metazoa; phylum Chordata; class Aves; order Passeriformes; family Icteridae; genus Molothrus; species Molothrus aeneus. The sequence continues at coordinate 110,440 of NW_027098885.1, read as the reverse complement.
AGGCACAGTGTGGGCAGCATTCAGACTTAGAGAAAACAGTACTTTACCACTCTCCTGCCTTTTCCATGGTTATTCTATTGGAAAAGAACGAGTTTTGGACAACTACCTTTCATTCTTGCCAAACTCTTTGCAGACCCCCGTGCAAGCTTTAGAACAAGATTTTGGATGTTTTCTTTCCTGGCAGAGTTTCTCCTTGCAAGATATGGTGGAAAAGCTTTTTGCTGAGTGTAGAGCGGCAAGACACGCAGAAGACGCAGATACGCAGCTCTCCGAAGCTAAGTGCCGGTCCCGGGCTTCTTTCGGCACAAACCGCTCTCAGGAGCTCCCTGCGCTCGCCACAATGCTCTGTGTGCGAAGAAGCCGCTTCTTCGCCTGCGGGAGAATCGGCGAGCGGCAGCTTCCCAAAGGCGAAGATGCAAGCTGCAGCACACAGGCACAGTGTGGGCAGCCTTCAGACTTAGAGAAAACAGTACTTTACCACTCTCCTGCCTTTTCCATGGTTATTCTATTGGAAAAGAACGAGTTTTGGACAACTACCTTACATGCTTGCCAAACTCTTTGCAGACCTCTGTGCAAGCTTTAGAACAAGATTTTGGATGTTTTCTTTCCTGGCAGAGTTTCTCCTTGCAAGATATGGTGGAAAAGCTTTTGGCTGAGTGTAGAGCGGCAAGACACGCAGAAGACGCAGATACGCAGCTCTCCGAAGCTAAGTGCCGGTCCCGGGCTTCTTTCGGCACAAACCGCTCTCAGGAGCTCCCTGCGCTCGCCACAATGCTCTGTGTGCGAAGAAGCCGCTTCTTCGCCTGCGGGAGAATCGGCGAGCGGCAGCTTCCCAAAGGCGAAGATGCAAGCTGCAGCACACAGGCACAGTGTGGGCAGCCTTCAGACTTAGAGAAAACAGTACTTTACCACTCTCCTGCCTTTTCCATGGTTATTCTATTGGAAAAGAACGAGTTTTGGACAACTACCTTTCATTCTTGCCAAACTCTTTGCAGACCCCCGTGCAAGCTTTAGAACAAGTTTTTGGATGTTTTCTTTCCTGGCAGAGTTTCTCCTTGCAAGATATGGTGGAAAAGCTTTTTGCTGAGTGTAGAGCGGCAAGACACGCAGAAGACGCGGATACGCAGCTCTCCGAAGCTAAGTGCCGGTCCCGGGCTCCTTTCGGCACAAACCGCTCTCAGGAGCTCCCTGCGCTCGCCACAATGCTCTGTGTGCGAAGAAGCCGCTTCTTCGCCTCCGGGAGAATCGGCGAGCGGCAGCTTCCCAAAGGCGAAGATGCAAGCTGCAGCACACAGGCACAGTGTGGGCAGCCTTCAGACTTAGAGAAAACAGTACTTTACCACTCTCCTGCCTTTTCCATGGTTATTCTATTGGAAAAGAACGAGTTTTGGACAACTACCTTTCATTCTTGCCAAACTCTTTGCAGACCCCCGTGCAAGCTTTAGAACAAGATTTTGGATGTTTTCTTTCCTGGCAGAGTTTCTCCTTGCAAGATATGGTGGAAAAGCTTTTTGCTGAGTGTAGAGCGGCAAGACACGCAGAAGACGCAGATACGCAGCTCTCCGAAGCTAAGTGCCGGTCCCGGGCTTCTTTCGGCACAAACCGCTCTCAGGAGCTCCCTGCGCTCGCCACAATGCTCTGTGTGCGAAGAAGCCGCTTCTTCGCCTGCGGGAGAATCGGCGAGCGGCAGCTTCCCAAAGGCGAAGATGCAAGCTGCAGCACACAGGCACAGTGTGGGCAGCATTCAGACTTAGAGAAAACAGTACTTTACCACTCTCCTGCCTTATCCATGGTTATTCTATTGGAAAAGAACGAGTTTTGGACAACTACCTTTCATTCTTGCCAAACTCTTTGCAGACCCCCGTGCAAGCTTTAGAACAAGATTTTGGATGTTTTCTTCCCTGGCAGAGTTTCTCCTTGCAAGATATGGTGGAAAAGCTTTTGGCTGAGTGTAGAGCGGCAAGACACGCAGAAGACGCAGATACGCAGCTCTCCGAAGCTAAGTGCCGGTCCCGGGCTTCTTTCGGCACAAACCGCTCTCAGGAGCTCCCTGCGCTCGCCACAATGCTCTGTGTGCGAAGAAGCCGCTTCTTCGCCTCCGGGAGAATCGGCGAGCGGCAGCTTCCCAAAGGCGAAGATGCAAGCTGCAGCACGCAGGCATAGTGTGGGCAGCATTCAGACTTAGAGAAAACAGTACTTTACCACTCTCCTGCCTTTTCCATGGTTATTCTATTGGAAAAGAACGAGTTTTGGACAACTACCTTTCATTCTTGCCAAACTCTTTGCAGACCCCCGTGCAAGCTTTAGAACAAGATTTTGGATGTTTTCTTTCCTGGCAGAGTTTCTCCTTGCAAGATATGGTGGAAAAGCTTTTGGCTGAGTGTAGAGCGGCAAGACACGCAGAAGACGCAGATACGCAGCTCTCCGAAGCTAAGTGCCGGTCCCGGGCTTCTTTCGGCACAAACCGCTCTCAGGAGCTCCCTGCGCTCGCCACAATGCTCTGTGTGCGAAGAAGCCGCTTCTTCGCCTGCGGGAGAATCGGCGAGCGGCAGCTTCCCAAAGGCGAAGATGCAAGCTGCAGCACACAGGCACAGTGTGGGCAGCCTTCAGACTTAGAGAAAACAGTACTTTACCACTCTCCTGCCTTTTCCATGGTTATTCTATTGGAAAAGAACGAGTTTTGGACAACTACCTTTCATTCTTGCCAAACTCTTTGCAGACCCCCGTGCAAGCTTTAGAACAAGATTTTGGATGTTTTCTTTCCTGGCAGAGTTTCTCCTTGCAAGATATGGTGGAAAAGCTTTTGGCTGAGTGTAGAGCGGCAAGACACGCAGAAGACGCAGATACGCAGCTCTCCGAAGCTAAGTGCCGGTCCCGGGCTTCTTTCGGCACAAACCGCTCTCAGGAGCTCCCTGCGCTCGCCACAATGCTCTGTGTGCGAAGAAGCCGCTTCTTCGCCTGCGGGAGAATCGGCGAGCGGCAGCTTCCCAAAGGCGAAGATGCAAGCTGCAGCACACAGGCACAGTGTGGGCAGCCTTCAGACTTAGAGAAAACAGTACTTTACCACTCTCCTGCCTTTTCCATGGTTATTCTATTGGAAAAGAACGAGTTTTGGACAACTACCTTTCATTCTTGCCAAACTCTTTGCAGACCCCCGTGCAAGCTTTAGAACAAGATTTTGGATGTTTTCTTTCCTGGCAGAGTTTCTCCTTGCAAGATATGGTGGAAAAGCTTTTGGCTGAGTGTAGAGCGGCAAGACACGCAGAAGACGCAGATACGCAGCTCTCCGAAGCTAAGTGCCAGTCCCGGGCTTCTTTCGGCACAAACCGCTCTCAGGAGCTCCCTGCGCTCGCCACAATGCTCTGTGTGCGAAGAAGCCGCTTCTTCGCCTCCGGGAGAATCGGCGAGCGGCAGCTTCCCAAAGGCGAAGATGCAAGCTGCAGCACACAGGCACAGTGTGGGCAGCCTTCAGACTTAGAGAAAACAGTACTTTACCACTCTCCTGCCTTTTCCATGGTTATTCTATTGGAAAAGAACGAGTTTTGGACAACTACCTTTCATTCTTGCCAAACTCTTTGCAGACCCCCGTGCAAGCTTTAGAACAAGATTTTGGATGTTTTCTTTCCTGGCAGAGTTTCTCCTTGCAAGATATGGTGGAAAAGCTTTTTGCTGAGTGTAGAGCGGCAAGACACGCAGAAGACGCAGATACGCAGCTCTCCGAAGCTAAGTGCCGGTCCCGGGCTTCTTTCGGCACAAACCGCTCTCAGGAGCTCCCTGCGCTCGCCACAATGCTCTGTGTGCGAAGAAGCCGCTTCTTCGCCTGCGGGAGAATCGGCGAGCGGCAGCTTCCCAAAGGCGAAGATGCAAGCTGCAGCACACAGGCACAGTGTGGGCAGCATTCAGACTTAGATAAAACAGTACTTTACCACTCTCCTGCCTTATCCATGGTTATTCTATTGGAAAAGAACGAGTTTTGGACAACTACCTTTCATTCTTGCCAAACTCTTTGCAGACCCCCGTGCAAGCTTTAGAACAAGATTTTGGATGTTTTCTTTCCTGGCAGAGTTTCTCCTTGCAAGATATGGTGGAAAAGCTTTTTGCTGAGTGTAGAGCGGCAAGACACGCAGAAGACGCAGATACGCAGCTCTCCGAAGCTAAGTGCCGGTCCCGGGCTTCTTTCGGCACAAACCGCTCTCAGGAGCTCCCTGCGCTCGCCACAATGCTCTGTGTGCGAAGAAGCCGCTTCTTCGCCTCCGGGAGAATCGGCGAGCGGCAGCTTGCCAAAGGCGAAGATGCAAGCTGCAGCACACAGGCACAGTGTGGGCAGCATTCAGACTTAGAGAAAACAGTACTTTACCACTCTCCTGCCTTATCCATGGTTATTCTATTGGAAAAGAACGAGTTTTGGACAACTACCTTTCATTCTTGCCAAACTCTTTGCAGACCCCCGTGCAAGCTTTAGAACAAGATTTTGGATGTTTTCTTCCCTGGCAGAGTTTCTCCTTGCAAGATATGGTGGAAAAGCTTCTTGCTGAGTGTTGAGCGGCAAGACACGCAGAAGACGCAGATACGCAGCTCTCCGAAGCTAAGTGCCGGTCCCGGGCTTCTTTCGGCACAAACCGCTCTCAGGAGCTCCCTGCGCTCGCCACAATGCTCTGTGTGCGAAGAAGCCGCTTCTTCGCCTCCGGGAGAATCGGCGAGCGGCAGCTTCCCAAAGGCGAAGATGCAAGCTGCAGCACGCAGGCACAGTGTGGGCAGCCTTCAGACTTAGAGAAAACAGTACTTTACCACTCTCCTGCCTTTTCCATGGTTATTCTATTGGAAAAGAACGAGTTTTGGACAACTACCTTTCATTCTTGCCAAACTCTTTGCAGACCCCCGTGCAAGCTTTAGAACAAGATTTTGGATGTTTTCTTTCCTGGCAGAGTTTCTCCTTGCAAGATATGGTGGAAAAGCTTTTGGCTGAGTGTAGAGCGGCAAGACACGCAGAAGACGCAGATACGCAGCTCTCCGAAGCTAAGTGCCGGTCCCGGGCTTCTTTCGGCACAAACCGCTCTCAGGAGCTCCCTGCGCTCGCCACAATGCTCTGTGTGCGAAGAAGCCGCTTCTTCGCCTCCGGGAGAATCGGCGAGCGGCAGCTTCCCAAAGGCGAAGATGCAAGCTGCGGCACACAGGCACAGTGTGGGCAGCCTTCAGACTCAGAGAAAACAGTACTTTACCACTCTCCTGCCTTTTCCATGGTTATTCTATTGGAAAAGAACGAGTTTTGGACAACTACCTTTCATTCTTGCCAAACTCTTTGCAGACCCCCGTGCAAGCTTTAGAACAAGATTTTGGATGTTTTCTTTCCTGGCAGAGTTTCTCCTTGCAAGATATGGTGGAAAAGCTTTTTGCTGAGTGTAGAGCGGCAAGACACGCAGAAGACGCAGATACGCAGCTCTCCGAAGCTAAGTGCCGGTCCCGGGCTTCTTTCGGCACAAACCGCTCTCAGGAGCTCCCTGCGCTCGCCACAATGCTCTGTGGGCGAAGAAGCCGCTTCTTCGCCTGCGGGAGAATCGGCGAGCGGCAGCTTCCCAAAGGCGAAGATGCAAGCTGCAGCACACAGGCACAGTGTGGGCAGCCTTCAGACTTAGAGAAAACAGTACTTTACCACTCTCCTGCCTTATCCATGGTTATTCTATTGGAAAAGAACGAGTTTTGGACAACTACCTTTCATTCTTGCCAAACTCTTTGCAGACCCCCGTGCAAGCTTTAGAACAAGTTTTTGGATGTTTTCTTTCCTGGCAGAGTTTCTCCTTGCAAGATATGGTGGAAAAGCTTTTGGCTGAGTGTAGAGCGGCAAGACACGCAGAAGACGCAGATACGCAGCTCTCCGAAGCTAAGTGCCGGTCCCGGGCTTCTTTCGGCACAAACCGCTCTCAGGAGCTCCCTGCGCTCGCCACAATGCTCTGTGTGCGAAGAAGCCGCTTCTTCGCCTCCGGGAGAATCGGCGAGCGGCAGCTTCCCAAAGGCGAAGATGCAAGCTGCGGCACACAGGCACAGTGTGGGCAGCCTTCAGACTTAGAGAAAACAGTACTTTACCACTCTCCTGCCTTTTCCATGGTTATTCTATTGGAAAAGAACGAGTTTTGGACAACTACCTTTCATTCTTGCCAAACTCTTTGCAGACCTCCGTGCAAGCTTTAGAACAAGATTTTGGATGTTTTCTTTCCTGGCAGAGTTTCTCCTTGCAAGATATGGTGGAAAAGCGTTTGGCTGAGTGTAGAGCGGCAAGACACGCAGAAGACGCAGATACGCAGCTCTCCGAAGCTAAGTGCCGGTCCCGGGCTTCTTTCGGCACAAACCGCTCTCAGGAGCTCCCTGCGCTCGCCACAATGCTCTGTGTGCGAAGAAGCCGCTTCTTCGCCTCCGGGAGAATCGGCGAGCGGCAGCTTCCCAAAGGCGAAGATGCAAGCTGCAGCGCACAGGCACAGTGTGGGCAGCCTTCAGACTTAGAGAAAACAGTACTTTACCACTCTCCTGCCTTTTCCATGGTTATTCTATTGGAAAAGAACGAGTTTTGGACAACTACCTTTCATTCTTGCCAAACTCTTTGCAGACCCCCGTGCAAGCTTTAGAACAAGTTTTTGGATGTTTTCTTTCCTGGCAGAGTTTCTCCTTGCAAGATATGGTGGAAAAGCTTTTTGCTGAGTGTAGAGCGGCAAGACACGCAGAAGACGCGGATACGCAGCTCTCCGAAGCTAAGTGCCGGTCCCGGGCTTCTTTCGGCACAAACCGCTCTCAGGAGCTCCCTGCGCTCGCCACAATGCTCTGTGTGCGAAGAAGCGGCTTCTTCGCCTCCGGGAGAATCGGCGAGCGGCAGCTTCCCAAAGGCGAAGATGCAAGCTGCAGCACGCAGGCACAGTGTGGGCAGCATTCAGACTTAGATAAAACAGTACTTTACCACTCTCCTGCCTTATCCATGGTTATTCTATTGGAAAAGAAGGAGTTTTGGACAACTACCTTTCATTCTTGCCAAACTCTTTGCAGACCCCCGTGCAAGCTTTAGAACAAGATTTTGGATGTTTTCTTTCCTGGCAGAGTTTCTCCTTGCAAGATATGGTGGAAAAGCTTTTTGCTGAGTGTAGAGCGGCAAGACACGCAGAAGACGCAGATACGCAGCTCTCCGAAGCTAAGTGCCGGTCCCGGGCTTCTTTCGGCACAAACCGCTCTCAGGAGCTCCCTGCGCTCGCCACAATGCTCTGTGTGCGAAGAAGCCGCTTCTTCGCCTCCGGGAGAAACGGCGAGCGGCAGCTTGCCAAAGGCGAAGATGCAAGCTGCAGCACACAGGCACAGTGTGGGCAGCATTCAGACTTAGAGAAAACAGTACTTTACCACTCTCCTGCCTTATCCATGGTTATTCTATTGGAAAAGAACGAGTTTTGGACAACTACCTTTCATTCTTGCCAAACTCTTTGCAGACCCCCGTGCAAGCTTTAGAACAAGATTTTGGATGTTTTCTTTCCTGGCAGAGTTTCTCCTTGCAAGATATGGTGGAAAAGCTTTTTGCTGAGTGTAGAGCGGCAAGACACGCAGAAGACGCAGATACGCAGCTCTCCGAAGCTAAGTGCCGGTCCCGGGCTTCTTTCGGCACAAACCGCTCTCAGGAGCTCCCTGCGCTCGCCACAATGCTCTGTGTGCGAAGAAGCCGCTTCTTCGCCTCCGGGAGAATCGGCGAGCGGCAGCTTCCCAAAGGCGAAGATGCAAGCTGCAGCACGCAGGCACAGTGTGGGCAGCATTCAGACTTAGAGAAAACAGTACTTTACCACTCTCCTGCCTTTTCCATGGTTATTCTATTGGAAAAGAACGAGTTTTGGACAACTACCTTTCATTCTTGCCAAACTCTTTGCAGACCCCCGTGCAAGCTTTAGAACAAGATTTTGGATGTTTTCTTTCCTGGCAGAGTTTCTCCTTGCAAGATATGGTGGAAAAGCTTTTGGCTGAGTGTAGAGCGGCAAGACACGCAGAAGACGCAGATACGCAGCTCTCCGAAGCTAAGTGCCGGTCCCGGGCTTCTTTCGGCACAAACCGCTCTCAGGAGCTCCCTGCGCTCGCCACAATGCTCTGTGTGCGAAGAAGCCGCTTCTTCGCCTCCGGGAGAATCGGCGAGCGGCAGCTTCCCAAAGGCGAAGATGCAAGCTGCAGCACACAGGCACAGTGTGGGCAGCCTTCAGACTTAGAGAAAACAGTACTTTACCACTCTCCTGCCTTTTCCATGGTTATTCTATTGGAAAAGAACGAGTTTTGGACAACTACCTTTCATTCTTGCCAAACTCTTTGCAGACCCCCGTGCAAGCTTTAGAACAAGATTTTGGATGTTTTCTTTCCTGGCAGAGTTTCTCCTTGCAAGATATGGTGGAAAAGCTTTTTGCTGAGTGTAGAGCGGCAAGACACGCAGAAGACGCAGATACGCAGCTCTCCGAAGCTAAGTGCCGGTCCCGGGCTTCTTTCGGCACAAACCGCTCTCAGGAGCTCCCTGCGCTCGCCACAATGCTCTGTGTGCGAAGAAGCCGCTTCTTCGCCTGCGGGAGAATCGGCGAGCGGCAGCTTCCCAAAGGCGAAGATGCAAGCTGCAGCACACAGGCACAGTGTGGGCAGCCTTCAGACTTAGAGAAAACAGTACTTTACCACTCTCCTGCCTTTTCCATGGTTATTCTATTGGAAAAGAACGAGTTTTGGACAACTACCTTTCATTCTTGCCAAACTCTTTGCAGACCCCCGTGCAAGCTTTAGAACAAGATTTTGGATGTTTTCTTTCCTGGCAGAGTTTCTCCTTGCAAGATATGGTGGAAAAGCTTTTTGCTGAGTGTAGAGCGGCAAGACACGCAGAAGACGCAGATACGCAGCTCTCCGAAGCTAAGTGCCGGTCCCGGGCTTCTTTCGGCACAAACCGCTCTCAGGAGCTCCCTGCGCTCGCCACAATGCTCTGTGTGCGAAGAAGCCGCTTCTTCGCCTCCGGGAGAATCGGCGAGCGGCAGCTTCCCAAAGGCGAAGATGCAAGCTGCGGCACACAGGCACAGTGTGGGCAGCCTTCAGACTTAGAGAAAACAGTACTTTACCACTCTCCTGCCTTTTCCATGGTTATTCTATTGGAAAAGAACGAGTTTTGGACAACTACCTTTCATTCTTGCCAAACTCTTTGCAGACCTCCGTGCAAGCTTTAGAACAAGATTTTGGATGTTTTCTTTCCTGGCAGAGTTTCTCCTTGCAAGATATGGTGGAAAAGCTTTTGGCTGAGTGTAGAGCGGCAAGACACGCAGAAGACGCAGATACGCAGCTCTCCGAAGCTAAGTGCCGGTCCCGGGCTTCTTTCGGCACAAACCGCTCTCAGGAGCTCCCTGCGCTCGCCACAATGCTCTGTGTGCGAAGAAGCCGCTTCTTCGCCTGCGGGAGAATCGGCGAGCGGCAGCTTCGCAAAGGCGAAGATGCAAGCTGCAGCACACAGGCACAGTGTGGGCAGCCTTCAGACTTAGAGAAAACAGTACTTTACCACTCTCCTGCCTTTTCCATGGTTATTCTATTGGAAAAGAACGAGTTTTGGACAACTACCTTTCATTCTTGCCAAACTCTTTGCAGACCCCCGTGCAAGCTTTAGAACAAGATTTTGGATGTTTTCTTTCCTGGCAGAGTTTCTCCTTGCAAGATATGGTGGAAAAGCTTTTTGCTGAGTGTAGAGCGGCAAGACACGCAGAAGACGCAGATACGCAGCTCTCCGAAGCTAAGTGCCGGTCCCGGGCTTCTTTCGGCACAAACCGCTCTCAGGAGCTCCCTGCGCTCGCCACAATGCTCTGTGTGCGAAGAAGCCGCTTCTTCGCCTGCGGGAGAATCGGCGAGCGGCAGCTTCCCAAAGGCGAAGATGCAAGCTGCAGCACACAGGCACAGTGTGGGCAGCCTTCAGACTTAGAGAAAACAGTACTTTACCACTCTCCTGCCTTTTCCATGGTTATTCTATTGGAAAAGAACGAGTTTTGGACAACTACCTTTCATTCTTGCCAAACTCTTTGCAGACCCCCGTGCAAGCTTTAGAACAAGTTTTTGGATGTTTTCTTTCCTGGCAGAGTTTCTCCTTGCAAGATATGGTGGAAAAGCTTTTTGCTGAGTGTAGAGCGGCAAGACACGCAGAAGACGCGGATACGCAGCTCTCCGAAGCTAAGTGCCGGTCCCGGGCTCCTTTCGGCACAAACCGCTCTCAGGAGCTCCCTGCGCTCGCCACAATGCTCTGTGTGCGAAGAAGCCGCTTCTTCGCCTGCGGGAGAATCGGCGAGCGGCAGCTTCCCAAAGGCGAAGATGCAAGCTGCAGCACACAGGCACAGTGTGGGCAGCCTTCAGACTTAGAGAAAACAGTACTTTACCACTCTCCTGCCTTTTCCATGGTTATTCTATTGGAAAAGAACGAGGTTTGGACAACTACCTTTCATTCTTGCCAAACTCTTTGCAGACCCCCGTGCAAGCTTTAGAACAAGTTTTTGGATGTTTTCTTTCCTGGCAGAGTTTCTCCTTGCAAGATATGGTGGAAAAGCTTTTTGCTGAGTGTAGAGCGGCAAGACACGCAGAAGACGCGGATACGCAGCTCTCCGAAGCTAAGTGCCGGTCCCGGGCTTCTTTCGGCACAAACCGCTCTCAGGAGCTCCCTGCGCTCGCCACAATGCTCTGTGTGCGAAGAAGCCGCTTCTTCGCCTGCGGGAGAATCGGCGAGCGGCAGCTTCCCAAAGGCGAAGATGCAAGCTGCAGCACACAGGCACAGTGTGGGCAGCCTTCAGACTTAGAGAAAACAGTACTTTACCACTCTCCTGCCTTTTCCATGGTTATTCTATTGGAAAAGAAGGAGTTTTGGACAACTACCTTTCATTCTTGCCAAACTCTTTGCAGACCCCCGTGCAAGCTTTAGAACAAGATTTTGGATGTTTTCTTTCCTGGCAGAGTTTCTCCTTGCAAGATATGGTGGAAAAGCTTTTTGCTGAGTGTAGAGCGGCAAGACACGCAGAAGACGCAGATACGCAGCTCTCCGAAGCTAAGTGCCGGTCCCGGGCTTCTTTCGGCACAAACCGCTCTCAGGAGCTCCCTGCGCTCGCCACAATGCTCTGTGTGCGAAGAAGCCGCTTCTTCGCCTCCGGGAGAAACGGCGAGCGGCAGCTTGCCAAAGGCGAAGATGCAAGCTGCAGCACACAGGCACAGTGTGGGCAGCATTCAGACTTAGAGAAAACAGTACTTTACCACTCTCCTGCCTTATCCATGGTTATTCTATTGGAAAAGAACGAGTTTTGGACAACTACCTTTCATTCTTGCCAAACTCTTTGCAGACCCCCGTGCAAGCTTTAGAACAAGATTTTGGATGTTTTCTTCCCTGGCAGAGTTTCTCCTTGCAAGATATGGTGGAAAAGCTTTTTGCTGAGTGTAGAGCGGCAAGACACGCAGAAGACGCAGATACGCAGCTCTCCGAAGCTAAGTGCCGGTCCCGGGCTTCTTTCGGCACAAACCGCTCTCAGGAGCTCCCTGCGCTCGCCACAATGCTCTGTGTGCGAAGAAGCCGCTTCTTCGCCTCCGGGAGAATCGGCGAGCGGCAGCTTCCCAAAGGCGAAGATGCAAGCTGCAGCACGCAGGCACAGTGTGGGCAGCATTCAGACTTAGAGAAAACAGTACTTTACCACTCTCCTGCCTTTTCCATGGTTATTCTATTGGAAAAGAACGAGTTTTGGACAACTACCTTTCATTCTTGCCAAACTCTTTGCAGACCCCCGTGCAAGCTTTAGAACAAGATTTTGGATGTTTTCTTTCCTGGCAGAGTTTCTCCTTGCAAGATATGGTGGAAAAGCTTTTGGCTGAGTGTAGAGCGGCAAGACACGCAGAAGACGCAGATACGCAGCTCTCCGAAGCTAAGTGCCGGTCCCGGGCTTCTTTCGGCACAAACCGCTCTCAGGAGCTCCCTGCGCTCGCCACAATGCTCTGTGTGCGAAGAAGCCGCTTCTTCGCCTGCGGGAGAATCGGCGAGCGGCAGCTTCCCAAAGGCGAAGATGCAAGCTGCAGCACACAGGCACAGTGTGGGCAGCCTTCAGACTTAGAGAAAACAGTACTTTACCACTCTCCTGCCTTTTCCATGGTTATTCTATTGGAAAAGAACGAGTTTTGGACAACTACCTTTCATTCTTGCCAAACTCTTTGCAGACCCCCGTGCAAGCTTTAGAACAAGATTTTGGATGTTTTCTTTCCTGGCAGAGTTTCTCCTTGCAAGATATGGTGGAAAAGCTTTTTGCTGAGTGTAGAGCGGCAAGACACGCAGAAGACGCAGATACGCAGCTCTCCGAAGCTAAGTGCCGGTCCCGGGCTTCTTTCGGCACAAACCGCTCTCAGGAGCTCCCTGCGCTCGCCACAATGCTCTGTGTGCGAAGAAGCCGCTTCTTCGCCTGCGGGAGAATCGGCGAGCGGCAGCTTCCCAAAGGCGAAGATGCAAGCTGCAGCACACAGGCACAGTGTGGGCAGCCTTCAGACTTAGAGAAAACAGTACTTTACCACTCTCCTGCCTTTTCCATGGTTATTCTATTGGAAAAGAACGAGTTTTGGACAACTACCTTTCATTCTTGCCAAACTCTTTGCAGACCCCCGTGCAAGCTTTAGAACAAGATTTTGGATGTTTTCTTTCCTGGCAGAGTTTCTCCTTGCAAGATATGGTGGAAAAGCTTTTTGCTGAGTGTAGAGCGGCAAGACACGCAGAAGACGCAGATACGCAGCTCTCCGAAGCTAAGTGCCGGTCCCGGGCTTCTTTCGGCACAAACCGCTCTCAGGAGCTCCCTGCGCTCGCCACAATGCTCTGTGTGCGAAGAAGCCGCTTCTTCGCCTCCGGGAGAATCGGCGAGCGGCAGCTTCCCAAAGGCGAAGATGCAAGCTGCGGCACACAGGCACAGTGTGGGCAGCCTTCAGACTTAGAGAAAACAGTACTTTACCACTCTCCTGCCTTTTCCATGGTTATTCTATTGGAAAAGAACGAGTTTTGGACAACTACCTTTCATTCTTGCCAAACTCTTTGCAGACCTCCGTGCAAGCTTTAGAACAAGATTTTGGATGTTTTCTTTCCTGGCAGAGTTTCTCCTTGCAAGATATGGTGGAAAAGCTTTTGGCTGAGTGTAGAGCGGCAAGACACGCAGAAGACGCAGATACGCAGCTCTCCGAAGCTAAGTGCCGGTCCCGGGCTTCTTTCGGCACAAACCGCTCTCAGGAGCTCCCTGCGCTCGCCACAATGCTCTGTGTGCGAAGAAGCCGCTTCTTCGCCTGCGGGAGAATCGGCGAGCGGCAGCTTCGCAAAGGCGAAGATGCAAGCTGCAGCACACAGGCACAGTGTGGGCAGCCTTCAGACTTAGAGAAAACAGTACTTTACCACTCTCCTGCCTTTTCCATGGTTATTCTATTGGAAAAGAACGAGTTTTGGACAACTACCTTTCATTCTTGCCAAACTCTTTGCAGACCCCCGTGCAAGCTTTAGAACAAGATTTTGGATGTTTTCTTTCCTGGCAGAGTTTCTCCTTGCAAGATATGGTGGAAAAGCTTTTTGCTGAGTGTAGAGCGGCAAGACACGCAGAAGACGCAGATACGCAGCTCTCCGAAGCTAAGTGCCGGTCCCGGGCTTCTTTCGGCACAAACCGCTCTCAGGAGCTCCCTGCGCTCGCCACAATGCTCTGTGTGCGAAGAAGCCGCTTCTTCGCCTGCGGGAGAATCGGCGAGCGGCAGCTTCCCAAAGGCGAAGATGCAAGCTGCAGCACACAGGCACAGTGTGGGCAGCCTTCAGACTTAGAGAAAACAGTACTTTACCACTCTCCTGCCTTTTCCATGGTTATTCTATTGGAAAAGAACGAGTTTTGGACAACTACCTTTCATTCTTGCCAAACTCTTTGCAGACCCCCGTGCAAGCTTTAGAACAAGTTTTTGGATGTTTTCTTTCCTGGCAGAGTTTCTCCTTGCAAGATATGGTGGAAAAGCTTTTTGCTGAGTGTAGAGCGGCAAGACACGCAGAAGACGCGGATACGCAGCTCTCCGAAGCTAAGTGCCGGTCCCGGGCTCCTTTCGGCACAAACCGCTCTCAGGAGCTCCCTGCGCTCGCCACAATGCTCTGTGTGCGAAGAAGCCGCTTCTTCGCCTGCGGGAGAATCGGCGAGCGGCAGCTTCCCAAAGGCGAAGATGCAAGCTGCAGCACACAGGCACAGTGTGGGCAGCATTCAGACTTAGAGAAAACAGTACTTTACCACTCTCCTGCCTTTTCCATGGTTATTCTATTGGAAAAGAACGAGTTTTGGACAACTACCTTTCATTCTTGCCAAACTCTTTGCAGACCCCCGTGCAAGCTTTAGAACAAGATTTTGGATGTTTTCTTTCCTGGCAGAGTTTCTCCTTGCAAGATATGGTGGAAAAGCTTTTGGCTGAGTGTAGAGCGGCAAGACACGCAGAAGACGCAGATACGCAGCTCTCCGAAGCTAAGTGCCGGTCCCGGGCTTCTTTCGGCACAAACCGCTCTCAGGAGCTCCCTGCGCTCGCCACAATGCTCTGTGTGCGAAGAAGCCGCTTCTTCGCCTGCGGGAGAATCGGCGAGCGGCAGCTTCCCAAAGGCGAAGATGCAAGCTGCAGCACACAGGCACAGTGTGGGCAGCCTTCAGACTTAGAGAAAACAGTACTTTACCACTCTCCTGCCTTTTCCATGGTTATTCTATTGGAAAAGAACGAGGTTTGGACAACTACCTTTCATTCTTGCCAAACTCTTTGCAGACCCCCGTGCAAGCTTTAGAACAAGTTTTTGGATGTTTTCTTTCCTGGCAGAGTTTCTCCTTGCAAGATATGGTGGAAAAGCTTTTTGCTGAGTGTAGAGCGGCAAGACACGCAGAAGACGCGGATACGCAGCTCTCCGAAGCTAAGTGCCGGTCCCGGGCTTCTTTCGGCACAAACCGCTCTCAGGAGCTCCCTGCGCTCGCCACAATGCTCTGTGTGCGAAGAAGCCGCTTCTTCGCCTGCGGGAGAATCGGCGAGCGGCAGCTTCCCAAAGGCGAAGATGCAAGCTGCAGCACACAGGCACAGTGTGGGCAGCCTTCAGACTTAGAGAAAACAGTACTTTACCACTCTCCTGCCTTTTCCATGGTTATTCTATTGGAAAAGAACGAGTTTTGGACAACTACCTTTCATTCTTGCCAAACTCTTTGCAGACCCCCGTGCAAGCTTTAGAACAAGATTTTGGATGTTTTCTTTCCTGGCAGAGTTTCTCCTTGCAAGATATGGTGGAAAAGCTTTTGGCTGAGTGTAGAGCGGCAAGACACGCAGAAGACGCAGATACGCAGCTCTCCGAAGCTAAGTGCCGGTCCCGGGCTTCTTTCGGCACAAACCGCTCTCAGGAGCTCCCTGCGCTCGCCACAATGCTCTGTGTGCGAAGAAGCCGCTTCTTCGCCTCCGGGAGAATCGGCGAGCGGCAGCTTCCCAAAGGCGAAGATGCAAGCTGCAGCACACAGGCAAGTGTGGGCAGCCTTCAGACTTAGAGAAAACAGTACTTTACCACTCTCCTGCCTTTTCCATGGTTATTCTATTGGAAAAGAACGAGTTTTGGACAACTACCTTTCATTCTTGCCAAACTCTTTGCAGACCCCCGTGCAAGCTTTAGAACAAGATTTTGGATGTTTTCTTTCCTGGCAGAGTTTCTCCTTGCAAGATATGGTGGAAAAGCTTTTTGCTGAGTGTAGAGTGGCAAGACACGCAGAAGACGCAGATACGCAGCTCTCCGAAGCTAAGTGCCGGTCCCGGGCTTCTTTCGGCACAAACCGCTCTCAGGAGCTCCCTGCGCTCGCCACAATGCTCTGTGTGCGAAGAAGCCGCTTCTTCGCCTCCGGGAGAATCGGCGAGCGGCAGCTTCCCAAAGGCGAAGATGCAAGCTGCAGCACACAGGCACAGTGTGGGCAGCATTCAGACTTAGAGAAAACAGTACTTTACCACTCTCCTGCCTTTTCCATGGTTATTCTATTGGAAAAGAACGAGTTTTGGACAACTACCTTTCATTCTTGCCAAACTCTTTGCAGACCCCCGTGCAAGCTTTAGAACAAGATTTTGGATGTTTTCTTTCCTGGCAGAGTTTCTCCTTGCAAGATATGGTGGAAAAGCTTTTGGCTGAGTGTAGAGCGGCAAGACACGCAGAAGACGCAGATACGCAGCTCTCCGAAGCTAAGTGCCGGTCCCGGGCTTCTTTCGGCACAAACCGCTCTCAGGAGCTCCCTGCGCTCGCCACAATGCTCTGTGTGCGAAGAAGCCGCTTCTTCGCCTGCGGGAGAATCGGCGAGCGGCAGCTTCCCAAAGGCGAAGATGCAAGCTGCAGCACACAGGCACAGTGTGGGATGCCTTCAGACTTAGAGAAAACAGTACTTTACCACTCTCCTGCCTTTTCCATGGTTATTCTATTGGAAAAGAACGAGTTTTGGACAACTACCTTTCATTCTTGCCAAACTCTTTGCAGACCCCCGTGCAAGCTTTAGAACAAGATTTTGGATGTTTTCTTTCCTGGCAGAGTTTCTCCTTGCAAGATATGGTGGAAAAGCTTTTTGCTGAGTGTAGAGCGGCAAGACACGCAGAAGACGCGGATACGCAGCTCTCCGAAGCTAAGTGCCGGTCCCGGGCTTCTTTCGGCACAAACCGCTCTCAGGAGCTCCCTGCGCTCGCCACAATGCTCTGTGTGCGACGAAGCCGCTTCTTCGCCTGCGGGAGAATCGGCGAGCGGCAGCTTCCCAAAGGCGAAGATGCAAGCTGCAGCACACAGGCACAGTGTGGGCAGCATTCAGACTTAGAGAAAACAGTACTTTACCACTCTCCTGCCTTTTCCATGGTTATTCTATTGGAAAAGAACGAGTTTTGGACAACTACCTTTCATTCTTGCCAAACTCTTTGCAGACCCCCGTGCAAGCTTTAGAACAAGATTTTGGATGTTTTCTTTCCTGGCAGAGTTTCTCCTTGCAAGATATGGTGAAAAAGCTTTTGGCTGAGTGTAGAGCGGCAAGACACGCAGAAGACGCAGATACGCAGCTCTCCGAAGCTAAGTGCCGGTCCCGGGCTTCTTTCGGCACAAACCGCTCTCAGGAGCTCCCTGCGCTCGCCACAATGCTCTGTGTGCGAAGAAGCGGCTTCTTCGCCTCCGGGAGAATCGGCGAGCGGCAGCTTCCCAAAGGCGAAGATGCAAGCTGCAGCACACAGGCACAGTGTGGGCAGCCTTCAGACTTAGAGAAAACAGTACTTTACCACTCTCCTGCCTTTTCCATGGTTATTCTATTGGAAAAGAACGAGTTTTGGACAACTACCTTTCATTCTTGCCAAACTCTTTGCAGACCCCCGTGCAAGCTTTAGAACAAGATTTTGGATGTTTTCTTTCCTGGCAGAGTTTCTCCTTGCAAGATATGGTGGAAAAGCTTTTGGCTGAGTGTAGAGCGGCAAGACACGCAGAAGACGCAGATACGCAGCTCTCCGAAGCTAAGTGCCGGTCCCGGGCTTCTTTCGGCACAAACCGCTCTCAGGAGCTCCCTGCGCTCGCCACAATGCTCTGTGTGCGAAGAAGCCGCTTCTTCGCCTCCGGGAGAATCGGCGAGCGGCAGCTTCCCAAAGGCGAAGATGCAAGCTGCAGCAAACAGGCACAGTGTGGGCAGCATTCAGACTTAGAGAAAACAGTACTTTACCACTCTCCTGCCTTTTCCATGGTTATTCTATTGGAAAAGAACGAGTTTTGGACAACTACCTTTCATTCTTGCCAAACTCTTTGCAGACCCCCGTGCAAGCTTTAGAACAAGTTTTTAGATGTTTTCTTTCCTGGCAGAGTTTCTCCTTGCAAGATATGGTGGAAAAGCTTTTTGCTGAGTGTAGAGCGGCAAGACACGCAGAAGACGCGGATACGCAGCTCTCCGAAGCTAAGTGCCGGTCCCGGGCTTCTTTCGGCACAAACCGCTCTCAGGAGCTCCCTGCGCTCGCCACAATGCTCTGTGTGCGAAGAAGCCGCTTCTTCGCCTGCGGGAGAATCGGCGAGCGGCAGCTTCCCAAAGGCGAAGATGCAAGCTGCAGCACACAGGCACAGTGTGGGCAGCATTCAGACTTAGAGAAAACAGTACTTTACCACTCTCCTGCCTTTTCCATGGTTATTCTATTGGAAAAGAACGAGTTTTGGACAACTACCTTTCATTCTTGCCAAACTCTTTGCAGACCCCCGTGCAAGCTTTAGAACAAGATTTTGGATGTTTTCTTTCCTGGCAGAGTTTCTCCTTGCAAGATATGGTGGAAAAGCTTTTTGCTGAGTGTAGAGCGGCAAGACACGCAGAAGACGCAGATACGCAGCTCTCCGAAGCTAAGTGCCGGTCCCGGGCTTCTTTCGGCACAAACCGCTCTCAGGAGCTCCCTGCGCTCGCCACAATGCTCTGTGTGCGAAGAAGCCGCTTCTTCGCCTGCGGGAGAATCGGCGAGCGGCAGCTTCCCAAAGGCGAAGATGCAAGCTGCAGCACACAGGCACAGTGTGGGCAGCCTTCAGACTTAGAGAAAACAGTACTTTACCACTCTCCTGCCTTTTCCATGGTTATTCTATTGGAAAAGAACGAGTTTTGGACAACTACCTTTCATTCTTGCCAAACTCTTTGCAGACCCCCGTGCAAGCTTTAGAACAAGATTTTGGATGTTTTCTTTCCTGGCAGAGTTTCTCCTTGCAAGATATGGTGGAAAAGCTTTTGGCTGAGTGTAGAGCGGCAAGACACGCAGAAGACGCAGATACGCAGCTCTCCGAAGCTAAGTGCCGGTCCCGGGCTTCTTTCGGCACAAACCGCTCTCAGGAGCTCCCTGCGCTCGCCACAATGCTCTGTGTGCGAAGAAGCCGCTTCTTCGCCTGCGGGAGAATCGGCGAGCGGCAGCTTCCCAAAGGCGAAGATGCAAGCTGCAGCACACAGGCACAGTGTGGGCAGCCTTCAGACTTAGAGAAAACAGTACTTTACCACTCTCCTGCCTTTTCCATGGTTATTCTATTGGAAAAGAACGAGTTTTGGACAACTACCTTTCATTCTTGCCAAACTCTTTGCAGACCCCCGTGCAAGCTTTAGAACAAGATTTTGGATGTTTTCTTTCCTGGCAGAGTTTCTCCTTGCAAGATATGGTGGAAAAGCTTTTTGCTGAGTGTAGAGCGGCAAGACACGCAGAAGACGCGGATAGGCAGCTCTCCGAAGCTAAGTGCTGGTCCCGGGCTTCTTTCGGCACAAACCGCTCTCAGGAGCTCCCTGCGCTCGCCACAATGCTCTGTGTGCGACGAAGCCGCTTCTTCGCCTGCGGGAGAATCGGCGAGCGGCAGCTTCCCAAAGGCGAAGATGCAAGCTGCAGCACACAGGCACAGTGTGGGCAGCATTCAGACTTAGAGAAAACAGTACTTTACCACTCTCCTGCCTTTTCCATGGTTATTCTATTGGAAAAGAACGAGTTTTGGACAACTACCTTTCATTCTTGCCAAACTCTTTGCAGACCCCCGTGCAAGCTTTAGAACAAGATTTTGGATGTTTTCTTTCCTGGCAGAGTTTCTCCTTGCAAGATATGGTGAAAAAGCTTTTGGCTGAGTGTAGAGCGGCAAGACACGCAGAAGACGCAGATACGCAGCTCTCCGAAGCTAAGTGCCGGTCCCGGGCTTCTTTCGGCACAAACCGCTCTCAGGAGCTCCCTGCGCTCGCCACAATGCTCTGTGTGCGAAGAAGCCGCTTCTTCGCCTCCGGGAGAATCGGCGAGCGGCAGCTTCCCAAAGGCGAAGATGCAAGCTGCAGCACACAGGCACAGTGTGGGCAGCCTTCAGACTTAGAGAAAACAGTACTTTACCACTCTCCTGCCTTTTCCATGGTTATTCTATTGGAAAAGAACGAGTTTTGGACAACTACCTTTCATTCTTGCCAAACTCTTTGCAGACCCCCGTGCAAGCTTTAGAACAAGATTTTGGATGTTTTCTTTCCTGGCAGAGTTTCTCCTTGCAAGATATGGTGGAAAAGCTTTTGGCTGAGTGTAGAGCGGCAAGACACGCAGAAGACGCAGATACGCAGCTCTCCGAAGCTAAGTGCCGGTCCCGGGCTTCTTT
The DNA here is from genome assembly GCF_037042795.1 of Molothrus aeneus. Lineage (NCBI taxonomy): Eukaryota > Metazoa > Chordata > Aves > Passeriformes > Icteridae > Molothrus > Molothrus aeneus. The sequence continues at coordinate 90,315 of NW_027098885.1, read as the reverse complement.
CGGCACAAACCGCTCTCAGGAGCTCCCTGCGCTCGCCACAATGCTCTGTGTGCGAAGAAGCCGCTTCTTCGCCTGCGGGAGAATCGGCGAGCGGCAGCTTCCCAAAGGCGAAGATGCAAGCTGCAGCACACAGGCACAGTGTGGGCAGCATTCAGACTTAGAGAAAACAGTACTTTACCACTCTCCTGCCTTTTCCATGGTTATTCTATTGGAAAAGAACGAGGTTTGGACAACTACCTTTCATTCTTGCCAAACTCTTTGCAGACCCCCGTGCAAGCTTTAGAACAAGTTTTTGGATGTTTTCTTTCCTGGCAGAGTTTCTCCTTGCAAGATATGGTGGAAAAGCTTTTTGCTGAGTGTAGAGCGGCAAGACACGCAGAAGACGCGGATACGCAGCTCTCCGAAGCTAAGTGCCGGTCCCGGGCTTCTTTCGGCACAAACCGCTCTCAGGAGCTCCCTGCGCTCGCCACAATGCTCTGTGTGCGAAGAAGCCGCTTCTTCGCCTGCGGGAGAATCGGCGAGCGGCAGCTTCCCAAAGGCGAAGATGCAAGCTGCAGCACACAGGCACAGTGTGGGCAGCATTCAGACTTAGAGAAAACAGTACTTTACCACTCTCCTGCCTTTTCCATGGTTATTCTATTGGAAAAGAACGAGTTTTGGACAACTACCTTTCATTCTTGCCAAACTCTTTGCAGACCCCCGTGCAAGCTTTAGAACAAGTTTTTAGATGTTTTCTTTCCTGGCAGAGTTTCTCCTTGCAAGATATGGTGGAAAAGCTTTTGGCTGAGTGTAGAGCGGCAAGACACGCAGAAGACGCAGATACGCAGCTCTCCGAAGCTAAGTGCCGGTCCCGGGCTTCTTTCGGCACAAACCGCTCTCAGGAGCTCCCTGCGCTCGCCACAATGCTCTGTGTGCGAAGAAGCCGCTTCTTCGCCTGCGGGAGAATCGGCGAGCGGCAGCTTCCCAAAGGCGAAGATGCAAGCTGCAGCACACAGGCACAGTGTGGGCAGCCTTCAGACTTAGAGAAAACAGTACTTTACCACTCTCCTGCCTTTTCCATGGTTATTCTATTGGAAAAGAACGAGTTTTGGACAACTACCTTTCATTCTTGCCAAACTCTTTGCAGACCCCCGTGCAAGCTTTAGAACAAGATTTTGGATGTTTTCTTTCCTGGCAGAGTTTCTCCTTGCAAGATATGGTGGAAAAGCTTTTGGCTGAGTGTAGAGCGGCAAGACACGCAGAAGACGCAGATACGCAGCTCTCCGAAGCTAAGTGCCGGTCCCGGGCTTCTTTCGGCACAAACCGCTCTCAGCAGCTCCCTGCGCTCGCCACAATGCTCTGTGTGCGAAGAAGCCGCTTCTTCGCCTGCGGGAGAATCGGCGAGCGGCAGCTTCCCAAAGGCAAAGATGCAAGCTGCAGCACACAGGCACAGTGTGGGCAGCCTTCAGACTTAGAGAAAACAGTACTTTACCACTCTCCTGCCTTTTCCATGGTTATTCTATTGGAAAAGAACGAGGTTTGGACAACTACCTTTCATTCTTGCCAAACTCTTTGCAGACCCCCGTGCAAGCTTTAGAACAAGATTTTGGATGTTTTCTTTCCTGGCAGAGTTTCTCCTTGCAAGATATGGTGGAAAAGCTTTTTGCTGAGTGTAGAGCGGCAAGACACGCAGAAGACGCGGATAGGCAGCTCTCCGAAGCTAAGTGCTGGTCCCGGGCTTCTTTCGGCACAAACCGCTCTCAGGAGCTCCCTGCGCTCGCCACAATGCTCTGTGTGCGACGAAGCCGCTTCTTCGCCTGCGGGAGAATCGGCGAGCGGCAGCTTCCCAAAGGCGAAGATGCAAGCTGCAGCACACAGGCACAGTGTGGGCAGCATTCAGACTTAGAGAAAACAGTACTTTACCACTCTCCTGCCTTTTCCATGGTTATTCTATTGGAAAAGAACGAGTTTTGGACAACTACCTTTCATTCTTGCCAAACTCTTTGCAGACCCCCGTGCAAGCTTTAGAACAAGATTTTGGATGTTTTCTTTCCTGGCAGAGTTTCTCCTTGCAAGATATGGTGAAAAAGCTTTTGGCTGAGTGTAGAGCGGCAAGACACGCAGAAGACGCAGATACGCAGCTCTCCGAAGCTAAGTGCCGGTCCCGGGCTTCTTTCGGCACAAACCGCTCTCAGGAGCTCCCTGCGCTCGCCACAATGCTCTGTGTGCGAAGAAGCCGCTTCTTCGCCTCCGGGAGAATCGGCGAGCGGCAGCTTCCCAAAGGCGAAGATGCAAGCTGCAGCACACAGGCACAGTGTGGGCAGCCTTCAGACTTAGAGAAAACAGTACTTTACCACTCTCCTGCCTTTTCCATGGTTATTCTATTGGAAAAGAACGAGTTTTGGACAACTACCTTTCATTCTTGCCAAACTCTTTGCAGACCCCCGTGCAAGCTTTAGAACAAGATTTTGGATGTTTTCTTTCCTGGCAGAGTTTCTCCTTGCAAGATATGGTGGAAAAGCTTTTGGCTGAGTGTAGAGCGGCAAGACACGCAGAAGACGCAGATACGCAGCTCTCCGAAGCTAAGTGCCGGTCCCGGGCTTCTTTCGGCACAAACCGCTCTCAGGAGCTCCCTGCGCTCGCCACAATGCTCTGTGTGCGAAGAAGCCGCTTCTTCGCCTGCGGGAGAATCGGCGAGCGGCAGCTTCCCAAAGGCGAAGATGCAAGCTGCAGCACACAGGCACAGTGTGGGCAGCATTCAGACTTAGAGAAAACAGTACTTTACCACTCTCCTGCCTTTTCCATGGTTATTCTATTGGAAAAGAACGAGGTTTGGACAACTACCTTTCATTCTTGCCAAACTCTTTGCAGACCCCCGTGCAAGCTTTAGAACAAGTTTTTGGATGTTTTCTTTCCTGGCAGAGTTTCTCCTTGCAAGATATGGTGGAAAAGCTTTTTGCTGAGTGTAGAGCGGCAAGACACGCAGAAGACGCGGATACGCAGCTCTCCGAAGCTAAGTGCCGGTCCCGGGCTTCTTTCGGCACAAACCGCTCTCAGGAGCTCCCTGCGCTCGCCACAATGCTCTGTGTGCGAAGAAGCCGCTTCTTCGCCTGCGGGAGAATCGGCGAGCGGCAGCTTCCCAAAGGCGAAGATGCAAGCTGCAGCACACAGGCACAGTGTGGGCAGCATTCAGACTTAGAGAAAACAGTACTTTACCACTCTCCTGCCTTTTCCATGGTTATTCTATTGGAAAAGAACGAGTTTTGGACAACTACCTTTCATTCTTGCCAAACTCTTTGCAGACCCCCGTGCAAGCTTTAGAACAAGTTTTTAGATGTTTTCTTTCCTGGCAGAGTTTCTCCTTGCAAGATATGGTGGAAAAGCTTTTGGCTGAGTGTAGAGCGGCAAGACACGCAGAAGACGCAGATACGCAGCTCTCCGAAGCTAAGTGCCGGTCCCGGGCTTCTTTCGGCACAAACCGCTCTCAGGAGCTCCCTGCGCTCGCCACAATGCTCTGTGTGCGAAGAAGCCGCTTCTTCGCCTGCGGGAGAATCGGCGAGCGGCAGCTTCCCAAAGGCGAAGATGCAAGCTGCAGCACACAGGCACAGTGTGGGCAGCCTTCAGACTTAGAGAAAACAGTACTTTACCACTCTCCTGCCTTTTCCATGGTTATTCTATTGGAAAAGAACGAGTTTTGGACAACTACCTTTCATTCTTGCCAAACTCTTTGCAGACCCCCGTGCAAGCTTTAGAACAAGATTTTGGATGTTTTCTTTCCTGGCAGAGTTTCTCCTTGCAAGATATGGTGGAAAAGCTTTTGGCTGAGTGTAGAGCGGCAAGACACGCAGAAGACGCAGATACGCAGCTCTCCGAAGCTAAGTGCCGGTCCCGGGCTTCTTTCGGCACAAACCGCTCTCAGGAGCTCCCTGCGCTCGCCACAATGCTCTGTGTGCGAAGAAGCCGCTTCTTCGCCTGCGGGAGAATCGGCGAGCGGCAGCTTCCCAAAGGCGAAGATGCAAGCTGCAGCACACAGGCACAGTGTGGGCAGCCTTCAGACTTAGAGAAAACAGTACTTTACCACTCTCCTGCCTTTTCCATGGTTATTCTATTGGAAAAGAACGAGGTTTGGACAACTACCTTTCATTCTTGCCAAACTCTTTGCAGACCCCCGTGCAAGCTTTAGAACAAGTTTTTGGATGTTTTCTTTCCTGGCAGAGTTTCTCCTTGCAAGATATGGTGGAAAAGCTTTTTGCTGAGTGTAGAGCGGCAAGACACGCAGAAGACGCGGATACGCAGCTCTCCGAAGCTAAGTGCCGGTCCCGGGCTTCTTTCTGCACAAACCGCTCTCAGGAGCTCCCTGCGCTCGCCACAATGCTCTGTGTGCGAAGAAGCCGCTTCTTCGCCTGCGGGAGAATCGGCGAGCGGCAGCTTCCCAAAGGCGAAGATGCAAGCTGCAGCACACAGGCACAGTGTGGGCAGCATTCAGACTTAGAGAAAACAGTACTTTACCACTCTCCTGCCTTTTCCATGGTTATTCTATTGGAAAAGAACGAGTTTTGGACAACTACCTTTCATTCTTGCCAAACTCTTTGCAGACCCCCGTGCAAGCTTTAGAACAAGATTTTGGATGTTTTCTTTCCTGGCAGAGTTTCTCCTTGCAAGATATGGTGGAAAAGCTTTTGGCTGAGTGTAGAGCGGCAAGACACGCAGAAGACGCAGATACGCAGCTCTCCGAAGCTAAGTGCCGGTCCCGGGCTTCTTTCGGCACAAACCGCTCTCAGGAGCTCCCTGCGCTCGCCACAATGCTCTGTGTGCGAAGAAGCCGCTTCTTCGCCTCCGGGAGAATCGGCGAGCGGCAGCTTCCCAAAGGCGAAGATGCAAGCTGCAGCACGCAGGCACAGTGTGGGCAGCCTTCAGACTTAGAGAAAACAGTACTTTACCACTCTCCTGCCTTTTCCATGGTTATTCTATTGGAAAAGAACGAGTTTTGGACAACTACCTTTCATTCTTGCCAAACTCTTTGCAGACCCCCGTGCAAGCTTTAGAACAAGATTTTGGATGTTTTCTTTCCTGGCAGAGTTTCTCCTTGCAAGATATGGTGGAAAAGCTTTTGGCTGAGTGTAGAGCGGCAAGACACGCAGAAGACGCAGATACGCAGCTCTCCGAAGCTAAGTGCCGGTCCCGGGCTTCTTTCGGCACAAACCGCTCTCAGGAGCTCCCTGCGCTCGCCACAATGCTCTGTGTGCGAAGAAGCCGCTTCTTCGCCTGCGGGAGAATCGGCGAGCGGCAGCTTCCCAAAGGCGAAGATGCAAGCTGCAGCACACAGGCACAGTGTGGGCAGCCTTCAGACTTAGAGAAAACAGTACTTTACCACTCTCCTGCCTTTTCCATGGTTATTCTATTGGAAAAGAACGAGTTTTGGACAACTACCTTTCATTCTTGCCAAACTCTTTGCAGACCCCCGTGCAAGCTTTAGAACAAGTTTTTGGATGTTTTCTTTCCTGGCAGAGTTTCTCCTTGCAAGATATGGTGGAAAAGCTTTTTGCTGAGTGTAGAGCGGCAAGACACGCAGAAGACGCGGATACGCAGCTCTCCGAAGCTAAGTGCCGGTCCCGGGCTTCTTTCGGCACAAACCGCTCTCAGGAGCTCCCTGCGCTCGCCACAATGCTCTGTGTGCGAAGAAGCCGCTTCTTCGCCTGCGGGAGAATCGGCGAGCGGCAGCTTCCCAAAGGCGAAGATGCAAGCTGCAGCACACAGGCACAGTGTGGGCAGCCTTCAGACTTAGAGAAAACAGTACTTTACCACTCTCCTGCCTTTTCCATGGTTATTCTATTGGAAAAGAACGAGGTTTGGACAACTACCTTTCATTCTTGCCAAACTCTTTGCAGACCCCCGTGCAAGCTTTAGAACAAGTTTTTGGATGTTTTCTTTCCTGGCAGAGTTTCTCCTTGCAAGATATGGTGGAAAAGCTTTTTGCTGAGTGTAGAGCGGCAAGACACGCAGAAGACGCGGATACGCAGCTCTCCGAAGCTAAGTGCCGGTCCCGGGCTCCTTTCGGCACAAACCGCTCTCAGGAGCTCCCTGCGCTCGCCACAATGCTCTGTGTGCGAAGAAGCCGCTTCTTCGCCTGCGGGAGAATCGGCGAGCGGCAGCTTCCCAAAGGCGAAGATGCAAGCTGCAGCACACAGGCACAGTGTGGGCAGCATTCAGACTTAGAGAAAACAGTACTTTACCACTCTCCTGCCTTTTCCATGGTTATTCTATTGGAAAAGAACGAGTTTTGGACAACTACCTTTCATTCTTGCCAAACTCTTTGCAGACCCCCGTGCAAGCTTTAGAACAAGATTTTGGATGTTTTCTTTCCTGGCAGAGTTTCTCCTTGCAAGATATGGTGGAAAAGCTTTTGGCTGAGTGTAGAGCGGCAAGACACGCAGAAGACGCAGATACGCAGCTCTCCGAAGCTAAGTGCCGGTCCCGGGCTTCTTTCGGCACAAACCGCTCTCAGGAGCTCCCTGCGCTCGCCACAATGCTCTGTGTGCGAAGAAGCCGCTTCTTCGCCTGCGGGAGAATCGGCGAGCGGCAGCTTCCCAAAGGCGAAGATGCAAGCTGCAGCACACAGGCACAGTGTGGGCAGCATTCAGACTTAGAGAAAACAGTACTTTACCACTCTCCTGCCTTTTCCATGGTTATTCTATTGGAAAAGAACGAGTTTTGGACAACTACCTTTCATTCTTGCCAAACTCTTTGCAGACCCCCGTGCAAGCTTTAGAACAAGATTTTGGATGTTTTCTTTCCTGGCAGAGTTTCTCCTTGCAAGATATGGTGGAAAAGCTTTTTGCTGAGTGTAGAGCGGCAAGACACGCAGAAGACGCGGATACGCAGCTCTCCGAAGCTAAGTGCCGGTCCCGGGCTTCTTTCGGCACAAACCGCTCTCAGGAGCTCCCTGCGCTCGCCACAATGCTCTGTGTGCGAAGAAGCCGCTTCTTCACCTGCGGGAGAATCGGCGAGCGGCAGCTTCCCAAAGGCGAAGATGCAAGCTGCAGCACACAGGCACAGTGTGGGCAGCCTTCAGACTTAGAGAAAACAGTACTTTACCACTCTCCTGCCTTTTCCATGGTTATTCTATTGGAAAAGAACGAGTTTTGGACAACTACCTTTCATTCTTGCCAAACTCTTTGCAGACCCCCGTGCAAGCTTTAGAACAAGATTTTGGATGTTTTCTTTCCTGGCAGAGTTTCTCCTTGCAAGATATGGTGGAAAAGCTTTTGGCTGAGTGTAGAGCGGCAAGACACGCAGAAGACGCAGATACGCAGCTCTCCGAAGCTAAGTGCCGGTCCCGGGCTTCTTTCGGCACAAACCGCTCTCAGGAGCTCCCTGCGCTCGCCACAATGCTCTGTGTGCGAAGAAGCCGCTTCTTCGCCTCCGGGAGAATCGGCGAGCGGCAGCTTCCCAAAGGCGAAGATGCAAGCTGCAGCACACAGGCACAGTGTGGGCAGCCTTCAGACTTAGAGAAAACAGTACTTTACCACTCTCCTGCCTTTTCCATGGTTATTCTATTGGAAAAGAACGAGGTTTGGACAACTACCTTTCATTCTTGCCAAACTCTTTGCAGACCCCCGTGCAAGCTTTAGAACAAGTTTTTGGATGTTTTCTTTCCTGGCAGAGTTTCTCCTTGCAAGATATGGTGGAAAAGCTTTTGGCTGAGTGTAGAGCGGCAAGACACGCAGAAGACGCAGATACGCAGCTCTCCGAAGCTAAGTGCCGGTCCCGGGCTTCTTTCGGCACAAACCGCTCTCAGGAGCTCCCTGCGCTCGCCACAATGCTCTGTGTGCGAAGAAGCCGCTTCTTCGCCTCCGGGAGAATCGGCGAGCGGCAGCTTCCCAAAGGCGAAGATGCAAGCTGCAGCAAACAGGCACAGTGTGGGCAGCATTCAGACTTAGAGAAAACAGTTCTTTACCACTCTCCTGCCTTTTCCATGGTTATTCTATTGGAAAAGAACGAGTTTTGGACAACTACCTTTCATTCTTGCCAAACTCTTTGCAGACCTCCGTGCAAGCTTTAGAACAAGATTTTGGATGTTTTCTTTCCTGGCAGAGTTTCTTCTTGCAAGATATGGTGGAAAAGCTTTTTGCTGAGTGTAGAGCGGCAAGACACGCAGAAGACGCAGATACGCAGCTCTCCGAAGCTAAGTGCCGGTCCCGGGCTTCTTTCGGCACAAACCGCTCTCAGGAGCTCCCCGCGCTCGCCACAATGCTCTGTGTGCGAAGAAGCCGCTTCTTCGCCTGCGGGAGAATCGGCGAGCGGCAGCTTCCCAAAGGCGAAGATGCAAGCTGCAGCACACAGGCACAGTGTGGGCAGCCTTCAGACTTAGAGAAAACAGTACTTTACCACTCTCCTGCCTTTTCCATGGTTATTCTATTGGAAAAGAACGAGTTTTGGACAGCTACCTTTCATTCTTGCCAAACTCTTTGCAGACCTCCGTGCAAACTTTAGAACAAGATTTTGGATGTTTTCTTTCCTGGCAGAGTTTCTCCTTGCAAGATATGGTGGAAAAGCTTTTTGCTGAGTGTAGAGCGGCAAGACACGCAGAAGACGCAGATACGCAGCTCTCCGAAGCTAAGTGCCGGTCCCGGGCTTCTTTCGGCACAAACCGCTCTCAGCAGCTCCCTGCGCTCGCCACAATGCTCTGTGTGCGAAGAAGCCGCTTCTTCGCCTGCGGGAGAATCGGCGAGCGGCAGCTTCCCAAAGGCGAAGATGCAAGCTGCAGCACACAGGCACAGTGTGGGCAGCATTCAGACTTAGAGAAAACAGTACTTTACCACTCTCCTGCCTTACCCATGGTTATTCTATTGGAAAAGAAGGAGTTTTGGCCAACTACCTTTCATTCTTGCCAAACTCTTTGCAGACCCCCGTGCAAGCTTTAGAACAAGATTTTGGATGTTTTCTTTCCTGGCAGAGTTTCTCCTTGCAAGATATGGTGGAAAAGCTTTTTGCTGAGTGTAGAGCGGCAAGACACGCAGAAGACGCAGATACGCAGCTCTCCGAAGCTATGTGCCGGTCCCGGGCTTCTTTCGGCACAAACCGCTCTCAGGAGCTCCCTGCGCTCGCCACAATGCTCTGTGTGCGAAGAAGCCGCTTCTTCGCCTCCGGGAGAATCGGCGAGCGGCAGCTTCCCAAAGGCGAAGATGCAAGCTGCAGCACGCAGGCACAGTGTGGGCAGCCTTCAGACTTAGAGAAAACAGTACTTTACCACTCTCCTGCCTTTTCCATGGTTATTCTATTGGAAAAGAACGAGTTTTGGACAACTACCTTTCATTCTTGCCAAACTCTTTGCAGACCCCCGTGCAAGCTTTAGAACAAGATTTTGGATGTTTTCTTTCCTGGCAGAGTTTCTCCTTGCAAGATATGGTGGAAAAGCTTTTGGCTGAGTGTAGAGCGGCAAGACACGCAGAAGACGCAGATACGCAGCTCTCCGAAGCTAAGTGCCGGTCCCGGGCTTCTTTCGGCACAAACCGCTCTCAGGAGCTCCCTGCGCTCGCCACAATGCTCTGTGTGCGAAGAAGCCGCTTCTTCGCCTGCGGGAGAATCGGCGAGCGGCAGCTTCCCAAAGGCGAAGATGCAAGCTGCAGCACGCAGGCACAGTGTGGGCAGCCTTCAGACTTAGAGAAAACAGTACTTTACCACTCTCCTGCCTTTTCCATGGTTATTCTATTGGAAAAGAACGAGTTTTGGACAACTACCTTTCATTTTTGCCAAACTCTTTGCAGACCCCCGTGCAAGCTTTAGAACAAGATTTTGGATGTTTTCTTCCCTGGCAGAGTTTCTCCTTGCAAGATATGGTGAAAAAGCTTTTTGCTGAGTGTTGAGCGGCAAGACACGCAGAAGACGCAGATACGCAGCTCTCCGAAGCTAAGTGCCGGTCCCGGGCTTCTTTCGGCACAAACCGCTCTCAGGAGCTCCCTGCGCTCGCCACAATGCTCTGTGTGTGAAGAAGCCGCTTCTTCGCCTCCGGGAGAATCGGCGAGCGGCAGCTTCCCAAAGGCGAAGATGCCAGCTGCAGCACACAGGCACAGTGTGGGCAGCCTTCAGACTTAGAGAAAACAGTACTTTACCACTCTCCTGCCTTTTCCATGTTTATTCTATTGGAAAAGAACGAGTTTTGGACAACTACCTTTCATTCTTGCCAAACTCTTTGCAGACCCCCGTGCAAGCTTTAGAACAAGATTTTGGATGTTTTCTTTCCTGGCAGAGTTTCTCCTTGCAAGATATGGTGGAAAAGCTTTTGGCTGAGTGTAGAGCGGCAAGACACGCAGAAGACGCAGATACGCAGCTCTCCGAAGCTAAGTGCCGGTCCCGGGCTTCTTTCGGCACAAACCGCTCTCAGGAGCTCCCTGCGCTCGCCACAATGCTCTGTGTGTGAAGAAGCCGCTTCTTCGCCTCCGGGAGAATCGGCGAGCGGCAGCTTCCCAAAGGCGAAGATGCAAGCTGCAGCACACAGGCACAGTGTGGGCAGCCTTCAGACTTAGAGAAAACAGTACTTTACCACTCTCCTGCCTTTTCCATGGTTATTCTATTGGAAAAGAACGAGGTTTGGACAACTACCTTTCATTCTTGCCAAACTCTTTGCAGACCCCCGTGCAAGCTTTAGAACAAGATTTTGGATGTTTTCTTTCCTGGCAGAGTTTCTTCTTGCAAGATATGGTGGAAAACCTTTTTGCTGAGTGTAGAGCGGCAAGACACGCAGAAGACGCAGATACGCAGCTCTCCGAAGCTAAGTGCCGGTCCCGGGCTTCTTTCGGCACAAACCGCTCTCAGGAGCTCCCCGCGCACGCCACAATGCTCTGTGTGCGAAGAAGCCGCTTCTTCGCCTCCGGGAGAATCGGCGAGCGGCAGCTTCCCAAAGGCGAAGATGCAAGCTGCAGCACACAGGCACAGTGTGGGCAGCCTTCAGACTTAGAGAAAACAGTACTTTACCACTCTCCTGCCTTTTCCATGGTTATTCTATTGGAAAAGAACGAGTTTTGGACAACTACCTTTCATTCTTGCCAAACTCTTTGCAGACCTCCGTGCAAGCTTTAGAACAAGATTTTGGATGTTTTCTTTCCTGGCAGAGTTTCTCCTTGCAAGATATGGTGGAAAAGCTTTTTGCTGAGTGTAGAGCGGCAAGACACGCAGAAGACGCAGATACGCAGCTCTCCGAAGCTAAGTGCCGGTCCCGGGCTTCTTTCGGCACAAACCGCTCTCAGCAGCTCCCTGCGCTCGCCACAATGCTCTGTGTGCGAAGAAGCCGCTTCTTCGCCTCCGGGAGAATCGGCGAGCGGCAGCTTCCCAAAGGCGAAGATGCAAGCTGCAGCACACAGGCACAGTGTGGGCAGCCTTCAGACTTAGAGAAAACAGTACTTTACCACTCTCCTGCCTTTTCCATGGTTATTCTATTGGAAAAGAACGAGTTTTGGACAACTACCTTTCATTCTTGCCAAACTCTTTGCAGACCCCCGTGCAAGCTTTAGAACAAGATTTTGGATGTTTTCTTTCCTGGCAGAGTTTCTCCTTGCAAGATATGGTGGAAAAGCTTTTTGCTGAGTGTAGAGCGGCAAGACACGCAGAAGACGCAGATACGCAGCTCTCCGAAGCTAAGTGCCGGTCCCGGGCTTCTTTCGGCACAAACCGCTCTCAGGAGCTCCCTGCGCTCGCCACAATGCTCTGTGTGCGAAGAAGCCGCTTCTTCGCCTCCGGGAGAATCGGCGAGCGGCAGCTTCCCAAAGGCGAAGATGCAAGCTGCAGCACACAGGCACAGTGTGGGCAGCCTTCAGACTTAGAGAAAACAGTACTTTACCACTCTCCTGCCTTTTCCATGGTTATTCTATTGGAAAAGAACGAGTTTTGGACAACTACCTTTCATTCTTGCCAAACTCTTTGCAGACCCCCGTGCAAGCTTTAGAACAAGATTTTGGATGTTTTCTTTCCTGGCAGAGTTTCTCCTTGCAAGATATGGTGGAAAAGCTTTTTGCTGAGTGTAGAGCGGCAAGACACGCAGAAGACACAGATACGCAGCTCTCCGAAGCTAAGTGCCGGTCCCGGGCTTCTTTCGGCACAAACCGCTCTCAGGAGCTCCCTGCGCTCGCCACAATGCTCTGTGTGTGAAGAAGCCGCTTCTTCGCCTGCGGGAGAATCGGCGAGCGGCAGCTTCCCAAAGGCGAAGATGCCAGCTGCAGCACACAGGCACAGTGTGGGCAGCCTTCAGACTTAGAGAAAACAGTACTTTACCACTCTCCTGCCTTATCCATGTTTATTCTATTGGAAAAGAACGAGTTTTGGACAACTACCTTTCATTCTTGCCAAACTCTTTGCAGACCCCCGTGCAAGCTTTAGAACAAGATTTTGGATGTTTTCTTTCCTGGCAGAGTTTCTCCTTGCAAGATATGGTGGAAAAGCTTTTGGCTGAGTGTAGAGCGGCAAGACACGCAGAAGACGCAGATACGCAGCTCTCCGAAGCTAAGTGCCGGTCCCGGGCTTCTTTCGGCACAAACCGCTCTCAGGAGCTCCCTGCGCTCGCCACAATGCTCTGTGTGCGAAGAAGCCGCTTCTTCGCCTGCGGGAGAATCGGCGAGCGGCAGCTTCCCAAAGGCGAAGATGCAAGCTGCAGCACACAGGCACAGTGTGGGCAGCATTCAGACTTAGAGAAAACAGTACTTTACCACTCTCCTGCCTTTTCCATGGTTATTCTATTGGAAAAGAACGAGTTTTGGACAACTACCTTTCATTCTTGCCAAACTCTTTGCAGACCCCCGTGCAAGCTTTAGAACAAGATTTTGGATGTTTTCTTTCCTGGCAGAGTTTCTCCTTGCAAGATATGGTGGAAAAGCTTTTGGCTGAGTGTAGAGCGGCAAGACACGCAGAAGACGCAGATACGCAGCTCTCCGAAGCTAAGTGCCGGTCCCGGGCTTCTTTCGGCACAAACCGCTCTCAGGAGCTCCCTGCGCTCGCCACAATGCTCTGTGTGCGAAGAAGCCGCTTCTTCGCCTCCGGGAGAATCGGCGAGCGGCAGCTTCCCAAAGGCGAAGATGCAAGCTGCAGCACACAGGCACAGTGTGGGCAGCCTTCAGACTTAGAGAAAACAGTACTTTACCACTCTCCTGCCTTTTCCATGGTTATTCTATTGGAAAAAGAACGAGTTTTGGACAACTACCTTTCATTCTTGCCAAACTCTTTGCAGACCCCCGTGCAAGCTTTAGAACAAGATTTTGGATGTTTTCTTTCCTGGCAGAGTTTCTCCTTGCAAGATATGGTGGAAAAGCTTTTTGCTGAGTGTAGAGCGGCAAGACACGCAGAAGACGCAGATACGCAGCTCTCCGAAGCTAAGTGCCGGTCCCGGGCTTCTTTCGGCACAAACCGCTCTCAGCAGCTCCCTGCGCTCGCCACAATGCTCTGTGTGCGAAGAAGCCGCTTCTTCGCCTGCGGGAGAATCGGCGAGCGGCAGCTTCCCAAAGGCGAAGATGCAAGCTGCAGCACACAGGCACAGTGTGGGCAGCATTCAGACTTAGAGACAACAGTACTTTACCACTCTCCTGCCTTACCCATGGTTATTCTATTGGAAAAGAAGGAGTTTTGGACAACTACCTTTCATTCTTGCCAAACTCTTTGCAGACCCCCGTGCAAGCTTTAGAACAAGATTTTGGATGTTTTCTTTCCTGGCAGAGTTTCTCCTTGCAAGATATGGTGGAAAAGCTTTTTGCTGAGTGTAGAGCGGCAAGACACGCAGAAGACGCAGATACGCAGCTCTCCGAAGCTAAGTGCCGGTCCCGGGCTTCTTTCGGCACAAACCGCTCTCAGGAGCTCCCTGCGCTCGCCACAATGCTCTGTGTGCGAAGAAGCCGCTTCTTCGCCTCCGGGAGAATCGGCGAGCGGCAGCTTCCCAAAGGCGAAGATGCCAGCTGCAGCACACAGGCACAGTGTGGGCAGCCTTCAGACTTAGAGAAAACAGTACTTTACCACTCTCCTGCCTTTTCCATGGTTATTCTATTGGAAAAGAACGAGTTTTGGACAACTACCTTTCATTCTTGCCAAACTCTTTGCAGACCCCCGTGCAAGCTTTAGAACAAGATTTTGGATGTTTTCTTTCCTGGCAGAGTTTCTCCTTGCAAGATATGGTGGAAAAGCTTTTGGCTGAGTGTAGAGCGGCAAGACACGCAGAAGACGCAGATACGCAGCTCTCCGAAGCTAAGTGCCGGTCCCGGGCTTCTTTCGGCACAAACCGCTCTCAGGAGCTCCCTGCGCTCGCCACAATGCTCTGTGTGCGAAGAAGCCGCTTCTTCGCCTCCGGGAGAATCGGCGAGCGGCAGCTTCCCAAAGGCGAAGATGCAAGCTGCAGCACACAGGCACAGTGTGGGCAGCCTTCAGACTTAGAGAAAACAGTACTTTACCACTCTCCTGCCTTTTCCATGGTTATTCTATTGGAAAAGAACGAGTTTTGGACAACTACCTTTCATTCTTGCCAAACTCTTTGCAGACCCCCGTGCAAGCTTTAGAACAAGATTTTGGATGTTTTCTTTCCTGGCAGAGTTTCTCCTTGCAAGATATGGTGGAAAACCTTTTTGCTGAGTGTAGAGCGGCAAGACACGCAGAAGACGCAGATACGCAGCTCTCCGAAGCTAAGTGCCGGTCCCGGGCTTCTTTCGGCACAAACCGCTCTCAGGAGCTCCCCGCGCTCGCCACAATGCTCTGTGTGCGAAGAAGCCGCTTCTTCGCCTGCGGGAGAATCGGCGAGCGGCAGCTTCCCAAAGGCGAAGATGCAAGCTGCAGCACACAGGCACAGTGTGGGCAGCCTTCAGACTTAGAGAAAACAGTACTTTACCACTCTCCTGCCTTTTCCATGGTTATTCTATTGGAAAAGAACGAGTTTTGGACAACTACCTTTCATTCTTGCCAAACTCTTTGCAGACCTCCGTGCAAGCTTTAGAACAAGATTTTGGATGTTTTCTTTCCTGGCAGAGTTTCTCCTTGCAAGATATGGTGGAAAAGCTTTTTGCTGAGTGTAGAGCGGCAAGACACGCAGAAGACGCAGATACGCAGCTCTCCGAAGCTAAGTGCCGGTCCCGGGCTTCTTTCGGCACAAACCGCTCTCAGCAGCTCCCTGCGCTCGCCACAATGCTCTGTGTGCGAAGAAGCCGCTTCTTCGCCTCCGGGAGAATCGGCGAGCGGCAGCTTCCCAAAGGCGAAGATGCAAGCTGCAGCACACAGGCACAGTGTGGGCAGCCTTCAGACTTAGAGAAAACAGTACTTTACCACTCTCCTGCCTTTTCCATGGTTATTCTATTGGAAAAGAACGAGTTTTGGACAACTACCTTTCATTCTTGCCAAACTCTTTGCAGACCCCCGTGCAAGCTTTAGAACAAGATTTTGGATGTTTTCTTTCCTGGCAGAGTTTCTCCTTGCAAGATATGGTGGAAAAGCTTTTTGCTGAGTGTAGAGCGGCAAGACACGCAGAAGACGCAGATACGCAGCTCTCCGAAGCTAAGTGCCGGTCCCGGGCTTCTTTCGGCACAAACCGCTCTCAGGAGCTCCCTGCGCTCGCCACAATGCTCTGTGTGTGAAGAAGCCGCTTCTTCGCCTCCGGGAGAATCGGCGAGCGGCAGCTTCCCAAAGGCGAAGATGCCAGCTGCAGCACACAGGCACAGTGTGGGCAGCCTTCAGACTTAGAGAAAACAGTACTTTACCACTCTCCTGCCTTTTCCATGTTTATTCTATTGGAAAAGAACGAGTTTTGGACAACTACCTTTCATTCTTGCCAAACTCTTTGCAGACCCCCGTGCAAGCTTTAGAACAAGATTTTGGATGTTTTCTTTCCTGGCAGAGTTTCTCCTTGCAAGATATGGTGGAAAAGCTTTTGGCTGAGTGTAGAGCGGCAAGACACGCAGAAGACGCAGATACGCAGCTCTCCGAAGCTAAGTGCCGGTCCCGGGCTTCTTTCGGCACAAACCGCTCTCAGGAGCTCCCTGCGCTCGCCACAATGCTCTGTGTGTGAAGAAGCCGCTTCTTCGCCTCCGGGAGAATCGGCGAGCGGCAGCTTCCCAAAGGCGAAGATGCAAGCTGCAGCACACAGGCACAGTGTGGGCAGCCTTCAGACTTAGAGAAAACAGTACTTTACCACTCTCCTGCCTTTTCCATGGTTATTCTATTGGAAAAGAACGAGTTTTGGACAACTACCTTTCATTCTTGCCAAACTCTTTGCAGACCCCCGTGCAAGCTTTAGAACAAGATTTTGGATGTTTTCTTTCCTGGCAGAGTTTCTTCTTGCAAGATATGGTGGAAAACCTTTTTGCTGAGTGTAGAGCGGCAAGACACGCAGAAGACGCAGATACGCAGCTCTCCGAAGCTAAGTGCCGGTCCCGGGCTTCTTTCGGCACAAACCGCTCTCAGGAGCTCCCCGCGCTCGCCACAATGCTCTGTGTGCGAAGAAGCCGCTTCTTCGCCTCCGGGAGAATCGGCGAGCGGCAGCTTCCCAAAGGCGAAGATGCAAGCTGCAGCACGCAGGCACAGTGTGGGCAGCCTTCAGACTTAGAGAAAACAGTACTTTACCACTCTCCTGCCTTTTCCATGGTTATTCTATTGGAAAAGAACGAGTTTTGGACAACTACCTTTCATTCTTGCCAAACTCTTTGCAGACCTCCGTGCAAGCTTTAGAACAAGATTTTGGATGTTTTCTTTCCTGGCAGAGTTTCTCCTTGCAAGATATGGTGGAAAAGCTTTTTGCTGAGTGTAGAGCGGCAAGACACGCAGAAGACGCAGATACGCAGCTCTCCGAAGCTAAGTGCCGGTCCCGGGCTTCTTTCGGCACAAACCGCTCTCAGCAGCTCCCTGCGCTCGCCACAATGCTCTGTGTGCGAAGAAGCCGCTTCTTCGCCTCCGGGAGAATCGGCGAGCGGCAGCTTCCCAAAGGCGAAGATGCAAGCTGCAGCACACAGGCAC
This sequence comes from Molothrus aeneus, assembly GCF_037042795.1. Classification (NCBI taxonomy): domain Eukaryota; kingdom Metazoa; phylum Chordata; class Aves; order Passeriformes; family Icteridae; genus Molothrus; species Molothrus aeneus. The sequence goes on along the minus strand of NW_027098885.1, from coordinate 73,368 downwards.
AGTGTGGGCAGCCTTCAGACTTAGAGAAAACAGTACTTTACCACTCTCCTGCCTTTTCCATGGTTATTCTATTGGAAAAGAACGAGTTTTGGACAACTACCTTTCATTCTTGCCAAACTCTTTGCAGACCCCCGTGCAAGCTTTAGAACAAGATTTTGGATGTTTTCTTTCCTGGCAGAGTTTCTCCTTGCAAGATATGGTGGAAAAGCTTTTTGCTGAGTGTAGAGCGGCAAGACACGCAGAAGACGCAGATACGCAGCTCTCCGAAGCTAAGTGCCGGTCCCGGGCTTCTTTCGGCACAAACCGCTCTCAGGAGCTCCCTGCGCTCGCCACAATGCTCTGTGTGCGAAGAAGCCGCTTCTTCGCCTCCGGGAGAATCGGCGAGCGGCAGCTTCCCAAAGGCGAAGATGCAAGCTGCAGCACACAGGCACAGTGTGGGCAGCCTTCAGACTTAGAGAAAACAGTACTTTACCACTCTCCTGCCTTTTCCATGGTTATTCTATTGGAAAAGAACGAGTTTTGGACAACTACCTTTCATTCTTGCCAAACTCTTTGCAGACCCCCGTGCAAGCTTTAGAACAAGATTTTGGATGTTTTCTTTCCTGGCAGAGTTTCTCCTTGCAAGATATGGTGGAAAAGCTTTTTGCTGAGTGTAGAGCGGCAAGACACGCAGAAGACACAGATACGCAGCTCTCCGAAGCTAAGTGCCGGTCCCGGGCTTCTTTCGGCACAAACCGCTCTCAGGAGCTCCCTGCGCTCGCCACAATGCTCTGTGTGTGAAGAAGCCGCTTCTTCGCCTGCGGGAGAATTGGCGAGCGGCAGCTTCCCAAAGGCGAAGATGCCAGCTGCAGCACACAGGCACAGTGTGGGCAGCCTTCAGACTTAGAGAAAACAGTACTTTACCACTCTCCTGCCTTATCCATGTTTATTCTATTGGAAAAGAACGAGTTTTGGACAACTACCTTTCATTCTTGCCAAACTCTTTGCAGACCCCCGTGCAAGCTTTAGAACAAGATTTTGGATGTTTTCTTTCCTGGCAGAGTTTCTCCTTGCAAGATATGGTGGAAAAGCTTTTGGCTGAGTGTAGAGCGGCAAGACACGCAGAAGACGCAGATACGCAGCTCTCCGAAGCTAAGTGCCGGTCCCGGGCTTCTTTCGGCACAAACCGCTCTCAGGAGCTCCCTGCGCTCGCCACAATGCTCTGTGTGCGAAGAAGCCGCTTCTTCGCCTGCGGGAGAATCGGCGAGCGGCAGCTTCCCAAAGGCGAAGATGCAAGCTGCAGCACACAGGCACAGTGTGGGCAGCATTCAGACTTAGAGAAAACAGTACTTTACCACTCTCCTGCCTTTTCCATGGTTATTCTATTGGAAAAGAACGAGTTTTGGACAACTACCTTTCATTCTTGCCAAACTCTTTGCAGACCCCCGTGCAAGCTTTAGAACAAGATTTTGGATGTTTTCTTTCCTGGCAGAGTTTCTCCTTGCAAGATATGGTGGAAAAGCTTTTGGCTGAGTGTAGAGCGGCAAGACACGCAGAAGACGCAGATACGCAGCTCTCCGAAGCTAAGTGCCGGTCCCGGGCTTCTTTCGGCACAAACCGCTCTCAGGAGCTCCCTGCGCTCGCCACAATGCTCTGTGTGCGAAGAAGCCGCTTCTTCGCCTCCGGGAGAATCGGCGAGCGGCAGCTTCCCAAAGGCGAAGATGCAAGCTGCAGCACACAGGCACAGTGTGGGCAGCCTTCAGACTTAGAGAAAACAGTACTTTACCACTCTCCTGCCTTTTCCATGGTTATTCTATTGGAAAAAGAACGAGTTTTGGACAACTACCTTTCATTCTTGCCAAACTCTTTGCAGACCCCCGTGCAAGCTTTAGAACAAGATTTTGGATGTTTTCTTTCCTGGCAGAGTTTCTCCTTGCAAGATATGGTGGAAAAGCTTTTTGCTGAGTGTAGAGCGGCAAGACACGCAGAAGACGCAGATACGCAGCTCTCCGAAGCTAAGTGCCGGTCCCGGGCTTCTTTCGGCACAAACCGCTCTCAGCAGCTCCCTGCGCTCGCCACAATGCTCTGTGTGCGAAGAAGCCGCTTCTTCGCCTGCGGGAGAATCGGCGAGCGGCAGCTTGCCAAAGGCGAAGATGCAAGCTGCAGCACACAGGCACAGTGTGGGCAGCATTCAGACTTAGAGAAAACAGTACTTTACCACTCTCCTGCCTTTTCCATGGTTATTCTATTGGAAAAGAAGGAGTTTTGGACAACTACCTTTCATTCTTGCCAAACTCTTTGCAGACCCCCGTGCAAGCTTTAGAACAAGATTTTGGATGTTTTCTTTCCTGGCAGAGTTTCTCCTTGCAAGATATGGTGGAAAAGCTTTTTGCTGAGTGTAGAGCGGCAAGACACGCAGAAGACGCAGATACGCAGCTCTCCGAAGCTAAGTGCCGGTCCCGGGCTTCTTTCGGCACAAACCGCTCTCAGGAGCTCCCTGCGCTCGCCACAATGCTCTGTGTGCGAAGAAGCCGCTTCTTCGCCTCCGGGAGAATCGGCGAGCGGCAGCTTCCCAAAGGCGAAGATGCCAGCTGCAGCACACAGGCACAGTGTGGGCAGCCTTCAGACTTAGAGAAAACAGTACTTTACCACTCTCCTGCCTTTTCCATGTTTATTCTATTGGAAAAGAACGAGTTTTGGACAACTACCTTTCATTCTTGCCAAACTCTTTGCAGACCCCCGTGCAAGCTTTAGAACAAGATTTTGGATGTTTTCTTTCCTGGCAGAGTTTCTCCTTGCAAGATATGGTGGAAAAGCTTTTGGCTGAGTGTAGAGCGGCAAGACACGCAGAAGACGCAGATACGCAGCTCTCCGAAGCTAAGTGCCGGTCCCGGGCTTCTTTCGGCACAAACCGCTCTCAGGAGCTCCCTGCGCTCGCCACAATGCTCTGTGTGCGAAGAAGCCGCTTCTTCGCCTGCGGGAGAATCGGCGAGCGGCAGCTTCCCAAAGGCGAAGATGCAAGCTGCAGCACACAGGCACAGTGTGGGCAGCCTTCAGACTTAGAGAAAACAGTACTTTACCACTCTCCTGCCTTTTCCATGGTTATTCTATTGGAAAAGAACGAGTTTTGGACAACTACCTTTCATTCTTGCCAAACTCTTTGCAGACCCCCGTGCAAGCTTTAGAACAAGATTTTGGATGTTTTCTTTCCTGGCAGAGTTTCTCCTTGCAAGATATGGTGGAAAACCTTTTTGCTGAGTGTAGAGCGGCAAGACACGCAGAAGACGCAGATACGCAGCTCTCCGAAGCTAAGTGCCGGTCCCGGGCTTCTTTCGGCACAAACCGCTCTCAGGAGCTCCCCGCGCTCGCCACAGTGCTCTGTGTGCGAAGAAGCCGCTTCTTCGCCTCCGGGAGAATCGGCGAGCGGCAGCTTCCCAAAGGCGAAGATGCAAGCTGCAGCACACAGGCACAGTGTGGGCAGCCTTCAGACTTAGAGAAAACAGTACTTTACCACTCTCCTGCCTTTTCCATGGTTATTCTATTGGAAAAGAACGAGTTTTGGACAACTACCTTTCATTCTTGCCAAACTCTTTGCAGACCTCCGTGCAAGCTTTAGAACAAGATTTTGGATGTTTTCTTTCCTGGCAGAGTTTCTCCTTGCAAGATATGGTGGAAAAGCTTTTTGCTGAGTGTAGAGCGGCAAGACACGCAGAAGACGCAGATACGCAGCTCTCCGAAGCTAAGTGCCGGTCCCGGGCTTCTTTCGGCACAAACCGCTCTCAGCAGCTCCCTGCGCTCGCCACAATGCTCTGTGTGCGAAGAAGCCGCTTCTTCGCCTCCGGGAGAATCGGCGAGCGGCAGCTTCCCAAAGGCGAAGATGCAAGCTGCAGCACACAGGCACAGTGTGGGCAGCCTTCAGACTTAGAGAAAACAGTACTTTACCACTCTCCTGCCTTTTCCATGGTTATTCTATTGGAAAAGAACGAGTTTTGGACAACTACCTTTCATTCTTGCCAAACTCTTTGCAGACCCCCGTGCAAGCTTTAGAACAAGATTTTGGATGTTTTCTTTCCTGGCAGAGTTTCTCCTTGCAAGATATGGTGGAAAAGCTTTTTGCTGAGTGTAGAGCGGCAAGACACGCAGAAGACGCAGATACGCAGCTCTCCGAAGCTAAGTGCCGGTCCCGGGCTTCTTTCGGCACAAACCGCTCTCAGGAGCTCCCTGCGCTCGCCACAATGCTCTGTGTGCGAAGAAGCCGCTTCTTCGCCTCCGGGAGAATCGGCGAGCGGCAGCTTCCCAAAGGCGAAGATGCAAGCTGCAGCACACAGGCACAGTGTGGGCAGCCTTCAGACTTAGAGAAAACAGTACTTTACCACTCTCCTGCCTTTTCCATGGTTATTCTATTGGAAAAGAACGAGTTTTGGACAACTACCTTTCATTCTTGCCAAACTCTTTGCAGACCCCCGTGCAAGCTTTAGAACAAGATTTTGGATGTTTTCTTTCCTGGCAGAGTTTCTCCTTGCAAGATATGGTGGAAAAGCTTTTTGCTGAGTGTAGAGCGGCAAGACACGCAGAAGACACAGATACGCAGCTCTCCGAAGCTAAGTGCCGGTCCCGGGCTTCTTTCGGCACAAACCGCTCTCAGGAGCTCCCTGCGCTCGCCACAATGCTCTGTGTGTGAAGAAGCCGCTTCTTCGCCTGCGGGAGAATCGGCGAGCGGCAGCTTCCCAAAGGCGAAGATGCCAGCTGCAGCACACAGGCACAGTGTGGGCAGCCTTCAGACTTAGAGAAAACAGTACTTTACCACTCTCCTGCCTTATCCATGTTTATTCTATTGGAAAAGAACGAGTTTTGGACAACTACCTTTCATTCTTGCCAAACTCTTTGCAGACCCCCGTGCAAGCTTTAGAACAAGATTTTGGATGTTTTCTTTCCTGGCAGAGTTTCTCCTTGCAAGATATGGTGGAAAAGCTTTTGGCTGAGTGTAGAGCGGCAAGACACGCAGAAGACGCAGATACGCAGCTCTCCGAAGCTAAGTGCCGGTCCCGGGCTTCTTTCGGCACAAACCGCTCTCAGGAGCTCCCTGCGCTCGCCACAATGCTCTGTGTGCGAAGAAGCCGCTTCTTCGCCTGCGGGAGAATCGGCGAGCGGCAGCTTCCCAAAGGCGAAGATGCAAGCTGCAGCACACAGGCACAGTGTGGGCAGCATTCAGACTTAGAGAAAACAGTACTTTACCACTCTCCTGCCTTTTCCATGGTTATTCTATTGGAAAAGAACGAGTTTTGGACAACTACCTTTCATTCTTGCCAAACTCTTTGCAGACCCCCGTGCAAGCTTTAGAACAAGATTTTGGATGTTTTCTTTCCTGGCAGAGTTTCTCCTTGCAAGATATGGTGGAAAAGCTTTTGGCTGAGTGTAGAGCGGCAAGACACGCAGAAGACGCAGATACGCAGCTCTCCGAAGCTAAGTGCCGGTCCCGGGCTTCTTTCGGCACAAACCGCTCTCAGCAGCTCCCTGCGCTCGCCACAATGCTCTGTGTGCGAAGAAGCCGCTTCTTCGCCTCCGGGAGAATCGGCGAGCGGCAGCTTCCCAAAGGCGAAGATGCAAGCTGCAGCACACAGGCACAGTGTGGGCAGCCTTCAGACTTAGAGAAAACAGTACTTTACCACTCTCCTGCCTTTTCCATGGTTATTCTATTGGAAAAAGAACGAGTTTTGGACAACTACCTTTCATTCTTGCCAAACTCTTTGCAGACCCCCGTGCAAGCTTTAGAACAAGATTTTGGATGTTTTCTTTCCTGGCAGAGTTTCTCCTTGCAAGATATGGTGGAAAAGCTTTTTGCTGAGTGTAGAGCGGCAAGACACGCAGAAGACGCAGATACGCAGCTCTCCGAAGCTAAGTGCCGGTCCCGGGCTTCTTTCGGCACAAACCGCTCTCAGCAGCTCCCTGCGCTCGCCACAATGCTCTGTGTGTGAAGAAGCCGCTTCTTCGCCTGCGGGAGAATCGGCGAGCGGCAGCTTCCCAAAGGCAAAGATGCAAGCTGCAGCACACAGGCACAGTGTGGGCAGCATTCAGACTTAGAGAAAACAGTACTTTACCACTCTCCTGCCTTACCCATGGTTATTCTATTGGAAAAGAAGGAGTTTTGGACAACTACCTTTCATTCTTGCCAAACTCTTTGCAGACCCCCGTGCAAGCTTTAGAACAAGATTTTGGATGTTTTCTTTCCTGGCAGAGTTTCTCCTTGCAAGATATGGTGGAAAAGCTTTTTGCTGAGTGTAGAGCGGCAAGACACGCAGAAGACGCAGATACGCAGCTCTCCGAAGCTATGTGCCGGTCCCGGGCTTCTTTCGGCACAAACCGCTCTCAGGAGCTCCCTGCGCTCGCCACAATGCTCTGTGTGCGAAGAAGCCGCTTCTTCGCCTCCGGGAGAATCGGCGAGCGGCAGCTTGCCAAAGGCGAAGATGCAAGCTGCAGCACACAGGCACAGTGTGGGCAGCCTTCAGACTTAGAGAAAACAGTACTTTACCACTCTCCTGCCTTTTCCATGGTTATTCTATTGGAAAAGAACGAGTTTTGGACAACTACCTTTCATTCTTGCCAAACTCTTTGCAGACCCCCGTGCAAGCTTTAGAACAAGATTTTGGATGTTTTCTTTCCTGGCAGAGTTTCTCCTTGCAAGATATGGTGGGAAAGCTTTTTGCTGAGTGTAGAGCGGCAAGACACGCAGAAGACACAGATACGCAGCTCTCCGAAGCTAAGTGCCGGTCCCGGGCTTCTTTCGGCACAAACCGCTCTCAGGAGCTCCCCGCGCTCGCCACAATGCTCTGTGTGCGAAGAAGCCGCTTCTTCGCCTCCGGGAGAATCGGCGAGCGGCAGCTTCCCAAAGGCGAAGATGCAAGCTGCAGCACACAGGCACAGTGTGGGCAGCCTTCAGACTTAGAGAAAACAGTACTTTACCACTCTCCTGCCTTTTCCATGGTTATTCTATTGGAAAAGAACGAGTTTTGGACAACTACCTTTCATTCTTGCCAAACTCTTTGCAGACCCCCGTGCAAGCTTTAGAACAAGATTTTGGATGTTTTCTTTCCTGGCAGAGTTTCTCCTTGCAAGATATGGTGGAAAAGCTTTTGGCTGAGTGTAGAGCGGCAAGACACGCAGAAGACGCAGATACGCAGCTCTCCGAAGCTAAGTGCCGGTCCCGGGCTTCTTTCGGCACAAACCGCTCTCAGGAGCTCCCTGCGCTCGCCACAATGCTCTGTGTGCGAAGAAGCCGCTTCTTCGCCTGCGGGAGAATCGGCGAGCGGCAGCTTCCCAAAGGCGAAGATGCAAGCTGCAGCACACAGGCACAGTGTGGGCAGCCTTCAGACTTAGAGAAAACAGTACTTTACCACTCTCCTGCCTTTTCCATGGTTATTCTATTGGCAAAGAACGAGTTTTGGACAACTACCTTTCATTCTTGCCAAACTCTTTGCAGACCCCCGTGCAAGCTTTAGAACAAGATTTTGGATGTTTTCTTTCCTGGCAGAGTTTCTCCTTGCAAGATATGGTGGAAAAGCTTTTTGCTGAGTGTAGAGCGGCAAGACACGCAGAAGACGCAGATACGCAGCTCTCCGAAGCTAAGTGCCGGTCCCGGGCTTCTTTCGGCACAAACCGCTCTCAGGAGCTCCCTGTGCTCGCCACAATGCTCTGTGTGCGAAGAAGCCGCTTCTTCGCCTCCGGGAGAATCGGCGAGCGGCAGCTTCCCAAAGGCGAAGATGCAAGCTGCACCACGCAGGCACAGTGTGGGCAGCCTTCAGACTTAGAGAAAACAGTACTTTACCACTCTCCTGCCTTTTCCATGGTTATTCTATTGGAAAAGAACGAGTTTTGGACAACTACCTTTCATTCTTGCCAAACTCTTTGCAGACCCCCGTGCAAGCTTTAGAACAAGATTTTGGATGTTTTCTTTCCTGGCAGAGTTTCTCCTTGCAAGATATGGTGGAAAAGCTTTTGGCTGAGTGTAGAGCGGCAAGACACGCAGAAGACGCAGATACGCAGCTCTCCGAAGCTAAGTGCCGGTCCCGGGCTTCTTTCGGCACAAACCGCTCTCAGGAGCTCCCCGCGCTCGCCACAATGCTCTGTGTGCGAAGAAGCCGCTTCTTCGCCTCCGGGAGAATCGGCGAGCGGCAGCTTCCCAAAGGCGAAGATGCAAGCTGCAGCACACAGGCACAGTGTGGGCAGCCTTCAGACTTAGAGAAAACAGTACTTTACCACTCTCCTGCCTTTTCCATGGTTATTCTATTGGAAAAGAACGAGTTTTGGACAACTACCTTTCATTCTTGCCAAACTCTTTGCAGACCCCCGTGCAAGCTTTAGAACAAGATTTTGGATGTTTTCTTTCCTGGCAGAGTTTCTCCTTGCAAGATATGGTGAAAAAGCTTTTTGCTGAGTGTAGAGCGGCAAGACACGCAGAAGACGCAGATACGCAGCTCTCCGAAGCTAAGTGCCGGTCCCGGGCTTCTTTCGGCACAAACCGCTCTCAGCAGCTCCCTGCGCTCGCCACAATGCTCTGTGTGCGAAGAAGCCGCTTCTTCGCCTCCGGGAGAATCGGCGAGCGGCAGCTTCCCAAAGGCAAAGATGCAAGCTGCAGCACACAGGCACAGTGTGGGCAGCCTTCAGACTTAGAGAAAACAGTACTTTACCACTCTCCTGCCTTTTCCATGGTTATTCTATTGGAAAAGAACGAGTTTTGGACAACTACCTTTCATTCTTGCCAAACTCTTTGCAGACCCCCGTGCAAGCTTTAGAACAAGATTTTGGATGTTTTCTTCCCTGGCAGAGTTTCTCCTTGCAAGATATGGTGGAAAAGCTTTTTGCTGAGTGTAGAGCGGCAAGACACGCAGAAGACGCAGATACGCAGCTCTCCGAAGCTAAGTGCCGGTCCCGGGCTTCTTTCGGCACAAACCGCTCTCAGGAGCTCCCTGCGCTCGCCACAATGCTCTGTGTGCGAAGAAGCCGCTTCTTCGCCTCCGGGAGAATCGGCGAGCGGCAGCTTCCCAAAGGCGAAGATGCAAGCTGCAGCACACAGGCACAGTGTGGGCAGCCTTCAGACTTAGAGAAAACAGTACTTTACCACTCTCCTGCCTTTTCCATGGTTATTCTATTGGAAAAGAACGAGTTTTGGACAACTACCTTTCATTCTTGCCAAACTCTTTGCAGACCCCCGTGCAAGCTTTAGAACAAGATTTTGGATGTTTTCTTTCCTGGCAGAGTTTCTCCTTGCAAGATATGGTGGAAAAGCTTTTTGCTGAGTGTAGAGCGGCAAGACACGCAGAAGACACAGATACGCAGCTCTCCGAAGCTAAGTGCCGGTCCCGGGCTTCTTTCGGCACAAACCGCTCTCAGGAGCTCCCTGCGCTCGCCACAATGCTCTGTGTGCGAAGAAGCCGCTTCTTCGCCTCCGGGAGAATCGGCGAGCGGCAGCTTCCCAAAGGCGAAGATGCCAGCTGCAGCACACAGGCACAGTGTGGGCAGCCTTCAGACTTAGAGAAAACAGTACTTTACCACTCTCCTGCCTTATCCATGTTTATTCTATTGGAAAAGAACGAGTTTTGGACAACTACCTTTCATTCTTGCCAAACTCTTTGCAGACCCCCGTGCAAGCTTTAGAACAAGATTTTGGATGTTTTCTTTCCTGGCAGAGTTTCTCCTTGCAAGATATGGTGGAAAAGCTTTTGGCTGAGTGTAGAGCGGCAAGACACGCAGAAGACGCAGATACGCAGCTCTCCGAAGCTAAGTGCCGGTCCCGGGCTTCTTTCGGCACAAACCGCTCTCAGGAGCTCCCTGCGCTCGCCACAATGCTCTGTGTGCGAAGAAGCCGCTTCTTCGCCTGCGGGAGAATCGGCGAGCGGCAGCTTCCCAAAGGCGAAGATGCAAGCTGCAGCACACAGGCACAGTGTGGGCAGCATTCAGACTTAGAGAAAACAGTACTTTACCACTCTCCTGCCTTTTCCATGGTTATTCTATTGGAAAAGAACGAGTTTTGGACAACTACCTTTCATTCTTGCCAAACTCTTTGCAGACCCCCGTGCAAGCTTTAGAACAAGATTTTGGATGTTTTCTTTCCTGGCAGAGTTTCTCCTTGCAAGATATGGTGGAAAAGCTTTTGGCTGAGTGTAGAGCGGCAAGACACGCAGAAGACGCAGATACGCAGCTCTCCGAAGCTAAGTGCCGGTCCCGGGCTTCTTTCGGCACAAACCGCTCTCAGGAGCTCCCTGCGCTCGCCACAATGCTCTGTGTGCGAAGAAGCCGCTTCTTCGCCTGCGGGAGAATCGGCGAGCGGCAGCTTCCCAAAGGCGAAGATGCAAGCTGCAGCACACAGGCACAGTGTGGGCAGCCTTCAGACTTAGAGAAAACAGTACTTTACCACTCTCCTGCCTTTTCCATGGTTATTCTATTGGAAAAAGAACGAGTTTTGGACAACTACCTTTCATTCTTGCCAAACTCTTTGCAGACCCCCGTGCAAGCTTTAGAACAAGATTTTGGATGTTTTCTTTCCTGGCAGAGTTTCTCCTTGCAAGATATGGTGGAAAAGCTTTTTGCTGAGTGTAGAGCGGCAAGACACGCAGAAGACGCAGATACGCAGCTCTCCGAAGCTAAGTGCCGGTCCCGGGCTTCTTTCGGCACAAACCGCTCTCAGCAGCTCCCTGCGCTCGCCACAATGCTCTGTGTGCGAAGAAGCCGCTTCTTCGCCTGCGGGAGAATCGGCGAGCGGCAGCTTCCCAAAGGCAAAGATGCAAGCTGCAGCACACAGGCACAGTGTGGGCAGCATTCAGACTTAGAGAAAACAGTACTTTACCACTCTCCTGCCTTACCCATGGTTATTCTATTGGAAAAGAAGGAGTTTTGGACAACTACCTTTCATTCTTGCCAAACTCTTTGCAGACCCCCGTGCAAGCTTTAGAACAAGATTTTGGATGTTTTCTTTCCTGGCAGAGTTTCTCCTTGCAAGATATGGTGGAAAAGCTTTTTGCTGAGTGTAGAGCGGCAAGACACGCAGAAGACGCAGATACGCAGCTCTCCGAAGCTATGTGCCGGTCCCGGGCTTCTTTCGGCACAAACCGCTCTCAGGAGCTCCCTGCGCTCGCCACAATGCTCTGTGTGCGAAGAAGCCGCTTCTTCGCCTCCGGGAGAATCGGCGAGCGGCAGCTTCCCAAAGGCGAAGATGCAAGCTGCAGCACACAGGCACAGTGTGGGCAGCCTTCAGACTTAGAGAAAACAGTACTTTACCACTCTCCTGCCTTTTCCATGGTTATTCTATTGGAAAAGAACGAGTTTTGGACAACTACCTTTCATTCTTGCCAAACTCTTTGCAGACCCCCGTGCAAGCTTTAGAACAAGATTTTGGATGTTTTCTTTCCTGGCAGAGTTTCTCCTTGCAAGATATGGTGGGAAAGCTTTTTGCTGAGTGTAGAGCGGCAAGACACGCAGAAGACACAGATACGCAGCTCTCCGAAGCTAAGTGCCGGTCCCGGGCTTCTTTCGGCACAAACCGCTCTCAGGAGCTCCCCGCGCTCGCCACAATGCTCTGTGTGCGAAGAAGCCGCTTCTTCGCCTGCGGGAGAATCGGCGAGCGGCAGCTTCCCAAAGGCGAAGATGCAAGCTGCAGCACACAGGCACAGTGTGGGCAGCCTTCAGACTTAGAGAAAACAGTACTTTACCACTCTCCTGCCTTTTCCATGGTTATTCTATTGGAAAAGAACGAGTTTTGGACAACTACCTTTCATTCTTGCCAAACTCTTTGCAGACCCCCGTGCAAGCTTTAGAACAAGATTTTGGATGTTTTCTTTCCTGGCAGAGTTTCTCCTTGCAAGATATGGTGGAAAAGCTTTTTGCTGAGTGTAGAGCGGCAAGACACGCAGAAGACGCAGATACGCAGCTCTCCGAAGCTAAGTGCCGGTCCCGGGCTTCTTTCGGCACAAACCGCTCTCAGGAGCTCCCTGCGCTCGCCACAATGCTCTGTGTGCGAAGAAGCCGCTTCTTCGCCTCCGGGAGAATCGGCGAGCGGCAGCTTCCCAAAGGCGAAGATGCAAGCTGCACCACGCAGGCACAGTGTGGGCAGCCTTCAGACTTAGAGAAAACAGTACTTTACCACTCTCCTGCCTTTTCCATGGTTATTCTATTGGAAAAGAACGAGTTTTGGACAACTACCTTTCATTCTTGCCAAACTCTTTGCAGACCCCCGTGCAAGCTTTAGAACAAGATTTTGGATGTTTTCTTTCCTGGCAGAGTTTCTCCTTGCAAGATATGGTGGAAAAGCTTTTGGCTGAGTGTAGAGCGGCAAGACACGCAGAAGACGCAGATACGCAGCTCTCCGAAGCTAAGTGCCGGTCCCGGGCTTCTTTCGGCACAAACCGCTCTCAGGAGCTCCCTGCGCTCGCCACAATGCTCTGTGTGCGAAGAAGCCGCTTCTTCGCCTCCGGGAGAATCGGCGAGCGGCAGCTTCCCAAAGGCGAAGATGCAAGCTGCAGCACACAGGCACAGTGTGGGCAGCCTTCAGACTTAGAGAAAACAGTACTTTACCACTCTCCTGCCTTTTCCATGGTTATTCTATTGGAAAAGAAGGAGTTTTGGACAACTACCTTTCATTCTTGCCAAACTCTTTGCAGACCCCCGTGCAAGCTTTAGAACAAGATTTTGGATGTTTTCTTTCCTGGCAGAGTTTCTCCTTGCAAGATATGGTGAAAAAGCTTTTTGCTGAGTGTAGAGCGGCAAGACACGCAGAAGACGCAGATACGCAGCTCTCCGAAGCTAAGTGCCGGTCCCGGGCTTCTTTCGGCACAAACCGCTCTCAGCAGCTCCCTGCGCTCGCCACAATGCTCTGTGTGCGAAGAAGCCGCTTCTTCGCCTGCGGGAGAATCGGCGAGCGGCAGCTTCCCAAAGGCAAAGATGCAAGCTGCAGCACACAGGCACAGTGTGGGCAGCATTCAGACTTAGATAAAACAGTACTTTACCACTCTCCTGCCTTATCCATGGTTATTCTATTGGAAAAGAAGGAGTTTTGGACAACTACCTTTCATTCTTGCCAAACTCTTTGCAGACCCCCGTGCAAGCTTTAGAACAAGATTTTGGATGTTTTCTTTCCTGGCAGAGTTTCTCCTTGCAAGATATGGTGGAAAAGCTTTTTGCTGAGTGTAGAGCGGCAAGACACGCAGAAGACGCAGATACGCAGCTCTCCGAAGCTAAGTGCCGGTCCCGGGCTTCTTTCGGCACAAACCGCTCTCAGGAACTCCCCGCGCTCGCCACAATGCTCTGTGTGCGAAGAAGCCGCTTCTTCGCCTCCGGGAGAATCGGCGAGCGGCAGCTTGCCAAAGGCGAAGATGCAAGCTGCAGCACACAGGCACAGTGTGGGCAGCATTCAGACTTAGAGAAAACAGTACTTTACCACTCTCCTGCCTTTTCCATGGTTATTCTATTGGAAAAGAACGAGTTTTGGACAACTACCTTTCATTCTTGCCAAACTCTTTGCAGACCCCCGTGCAAGCTTTAGAACAAGATTTTGGATGTTTTCTTTCCTGGCAGAGTTTCTCCTTGCAAGATATGGTGGAAAAGCTTTTTGCTGAGTGTAGAGCGGCAAGACACGCAGAAGACGCAGATACGCAGCTCTCCGAAGCTAAGTGCCGGTCCCGGGCTTCTTTCGGCACAAACCGCTCTCAGGAGCTCCCTGCGCTCGCCACAATGCTCTGTGTGCGAAGAAGCCGCTTCTTCGCCTGCGGGAGAATCGGCGAGCGGCAGCTTCCCAAAGGCGAAGATGCAAGCTGCAGCACACAGGCACAGTGTGGGCAGCCTTCAGACTTAGAGAAAACAGTACTTTACCACTCTCCTGCCTTTTCCATGGTTATTCTATTGGAAAAGAACGAGTTTTGGACAACTACCTTTCATTCTTGCCAAACTCTTTGCAGACCTCCGTGCAAGCTTTAGAACAAGATTTTGGATGTTTTCTTTCCTGGCAGAGTTTCTCCTTGCAAGATATGGTGGAAAAGCTTTTTGCTGAGTGTAGAGCGGCAAGACACGCAGAAGACGCAGATACGCAGCTCTCCGAAGCTAAGTGCCGGTCCCGGGCTTCTTTCGGCACAAACCGCTCTCAGGAGCTCCCTGCGCTCGCCACAATGCTCTGTGTGCGAAGAAGCCGCTTCTTCGCCTGCGGGAGAATCGGCGAGCGGCAGCTTGCCAAAGGCGAAGATGCAAGCTGCAGCACACAGGCACAGTGTGGGCAGCCTTCAGACTTAGAGAAAACAGTACTTTACCACTCTCCTGCCTTTTCCATGGTTATTCTATTGGAAAAGAACGAGTTTTGGACAACTACCTTTCATTCTTGCCAAACTCTTTGCAGACCCCCGTGCAAGCTTTAGAACAAGATTTTGGATGTTTTCTTTCCTGGCAGAGTTTCTCCTTGCAAGATATGGTGGAAAAGCTTTTGGCTGAGTGTAGAGCGGCAAGACACGCAGAAGACGCAGATACGCAGCTCTCCGAAGCTAAGTGCCGGTCCCGGGCTTCTTTCGGCACAAACCGCTCTCAGGAACTCCCCGCGCTCGCCACAATGCTCTGTGTGCGAAGAAGCTGCTTCTTCGCCTCCGGGAGAATCGGCGAGCGGCAGCTTGCCAAAGGCGAAGATGCAAGCTGCAGCACACAGGCACAGTGTGGGCAGCATTCAGACTTAGAGAAAACAGTACTTTACCACTCTCCTGCCTTTTCCATGGTTATTCTATTGGAAAAGAACGAGTTTTGGACAACTACCTTTCATTCTTGCCAAACTCTTTGCAGACCCCCGTGCAAGCTTTAGAACAAGATTTTGGATGTTTTCTTTCCTGGCAGAGTTTCTCCTTGCAAGATATGGTGGAAAAGCTTTTTGCTGAGTGTAGAGCGGCAAGACACGCAGAAGACGCAGATACGCAGCTCTCCGAAGCTAAGTGCCGGTCCCGGGCTTCTTTCGGCACAAACCGCTCTCAGGAGCTCCCTGCGCTCGCCACAATGCTCTGTGTGCGAAGAAGCCGCTTCTTCGCCTCCGGGAGAATCGGCGAGCGGCAGCTTCCCAAAGGCGAAGATGCAAGCTGCAGCACACAGGCACAGTGTGGGCAGCCTTCAGACTTAGAGAAAACAGTACTTTACCACTCTCCTGCCTTTTCCATGGTTATTCTATTGGAAAAGAACGAGTTTTGGACAACTACCTTTCATTCTTGCCAAACTCTTTGCAGACCTCCGTGCAAGCTTTAGAACAAGATTTTGGATGTTTTCTTTCCTGGCAGAGTTTCTCCTTGCAAGATATGGTGGAAAAGCTTTTTGCTGAGTGTAGAGCGGCAAGACACGCAGAAGACGCAGATACGCAGCTCTCCGAAGCTAAGTGCCGGTCCCGGGCTTCTTTCGGCACAAACCGCTCTCAGGAGCTCCCTGCGCTCGCCACAATGCTCTGTGTGCGAAGAAGCCGCTTCTTCGCCTCCGGGAGAATCGGCGAGCGGCAGCTTGCCAAAGGCGAAGATGCAAGCTGCAGCACACAGGCACAGTGTGGGCAGCCTTCAGACTTAGAGAAAACAGTACTTTACCACTCTCCTGCCTTTTCCATGGTTATTCTATTGGAAAAGAACGAGTTTTGGACAACTACCTTTCATTCTTGCCAAACTCTTTGCAGACCCCCGTGCAAGCTTTAGAACAAGATTTTGGATGTTTTCTTTCCTGGCAGAGTTTCTCCTTGCAAGATATGGTGGAAAAGCTTTTGGCTGAGTGTAGAGCGGCAAGACACGCAGAAGACGCAGATACGCAGCTCTCCGAAGCTAAGTGCCGGTCCCGGGCTTCTTTCGGCACAAACCGCTCTCAGGAGCTCCCTGCGCTCGCCACAATGCTCTGTGTGCGAAGAAGCCGCTTCTTCGCCTGCGGGAGAATCGGCGAGCGGCAGCTTCCCAAAGGCGAAGATGCAAGCTGCAGCACACAGGCACAGTGTGGGCAGCCTTCAGACTTAGAGAAAACAGTACTTTACCACTCTCCTGCCTTATCCATGGTTATTCTATTGGAAAAGAAGGAGTTTTGGACAACTACCTTTCATTCTTGCCAAACTCTTTGCAGACCTGCGTGCAAGCTTTAGAACAAGATTTTGGATGTTTTCTTTCCTGGCAGAGTTTCTCCTTGCAAGATATGGTGGAAAAGCTTTTTGCTGAGTGTAGAGCGGCAAGACACGCAGAAGACGCAGATACGCAGCTCTCCGAAGCTAAGTGCCGGTCCCGGGCTTCTTTCGGCACAAACCGCTCTCAGGATCTCCCTGCGCTCGCCACAATGCTGTGTGTGCGAAGAAGCCGCTTCTTCGCCTGCGGGAGAATCGGCGAGCGGCAGCTTCCCAAAGGCGAAGATGCAAGCTGCAGCACACAGGCACAGTGTGGGCAGCATTCAGACTTAGAGAAAACAGTACTTTACCACTCTCCTGCCTTATCCATGGTTATTCTATTGGAAAAGAACGAGTTTTGGACAACTACCTTTCATTCTTGCCAAACTCTTTGCAGACCCCCGTGCAAGCTTTAGAACAAGATTTTGGATGTTTTCTTCCCTGGCAGAGTTTCTCCTTGCAAGATATGGTGGAAAAGCTTTTTGCTGAGTGTAGAGCGGCAAGACACGCAGAAGACGCAGATACGCAGCTCTCCGAAGCTAAGTGCCGGTCCCGGGCTTCTTTCGGCACAAACCGCTCTCAGGAGCTCCCTGCGCTCGCCACAATGCTCTGTGTGCGAAGAAGCCGCTTCTTCGCCTCCGGGAGAATCGGCGAGCGGCAGCTTCCCAAAGGCGAAGATGCAAGCTGCAGCACGCAGGCACAGTGTGGGCAGCATTCAGACTTAGAGAAAACAGTACTTTACCACTCTCCTGCCTTTTCCATGGTTATTCTATTGGAAAAGAACGAGTTTTGGACAACTACCTTTCATTCTTGCCAAACTCTTTGCAGACCCCCGTGCAAGCTTTAGAACAAGATTTTGGATGTTTTCTTTCCTGGCAGAGTTTCTCCTTGCAAGATATGGTGGAAAAGCTTTTTGCTGAGTGTAGAGCGGCAAGACACGCAGAAGACGCAGATACGCAGCTCTCCGAAGCTAAGTGCCGGTCCCGGGCTTCTTTCGGCACAAACCGCTCTCAGGAGCTCCCTGCGCTCGCCACAATGCTCTGTGTGCGAAGAAGCCGCTTCTTCGCCTCCGGGAGAATCGGCGAGCGGCAGCTTCCCAAAGGCGAAGATGCAAGCTGCAGCACACAGGCACAGTGTGGGCAGCCTTCAGACTTAGAGAAAACAGTACTTTACCACTCTCCTGCCTTTTCCATGGTTATTCTATTGGAAAAGAACGAGTTTTGGACAACTACCTTTCATTCTTGCCAAACTCTTTGCAGACCCCCGTGCAAGCTTTAGAACAAGATTTTGGATGTTTTCTTTCCTGGCAGAGTTTCTCCTTGCAAGATATGGTGGAAAAGCTTTTGGCTGAGTGTAGAGCGGCAAGACACGCAGAAGACGCAGATACGCAGCTCTCCGAAGCTAAGTGCCGGTCCCGGGCTTCTTTCGGCACAAACCGCTCTCAGGAGCTCCCTGCGCTCGCCACAATGCTCTGTGTGCGAAGAAGCCGCTTCTTCGCCTCCGGGAGAATCGGCGAGCGGCAGCTTCCCAAAGGCGAAGATGCAAGCTGCAGCACACAGGCACAGTGTGGGCAGCCTTCAGACTTAGAGAAAACAGTACTTTACCACTCTCCTGCCTTTTCCATGGTTATTCTATTGGAAAAGAACGAGTTTTGGACAACTACCTTTCATTCTTGCCAAACTCTTTGCAGACCCCCGTGCAAGCTTTAGAACAAGATTTTGGATGTTTTCTTTCCTGGCAGAGTTTCTCCTTGCAAGATATGGTGGAAAAGCTTTTTGCTGAGTGTAGAGCGGCAAGACACGCAGAAGACGCAGATACGCAGCTCTCCGAAGCTAAGTGCCGGTCCCGGGCTTCTTTCGGCACAAACCGCTCTCAGGAGCTCCCTGCGCTCGCCACAATGCTCTGTGTGCGAAGAAGCCGCTTCTTCGCCTGCGGGAGAATCGGCGAGCGGCAGCTTCCCAAAGGCAAAGATGCAAGCTGCAGCACACAGGCACAGTGTGGGCAGCATTCAGACTTAGAGAAAACAGTACTTTACCACTCTCCTGCCTTATCCATGGTTATTCTATTGGAAAAGAACGAGTTTTGGACAACTACCTTTCATTCTTGCCAAACTCTTTGCAGACCCCCGTGCAAGCTTTAGAACAAGATTTTGGATGTTTTCTTTCCTGGCAGAGTTTCTCCTTGCAAGATATGGTGGAAAAGCCTCTTGCTGAGTGTTGAGCGGCAAGACACGCAGAAGACGCAGATACGCAGCTCTCCGAAGCTAAGTGCCGGTCCCGGGCTTCTTTCGGCACAAACCGCTCTCAGGAGCTCCCTGCGCTCGCCACAATGCTCTGTGTGCGAAGAAGCCGCTTCTTCGCCTCCGGGAGAATCGGCGAGCGGCAGCTTCCCAAAGGCGAAGATGCAAGCTGCAGCACGCAGGCACAGTGTGGGCAGCCTTCAGACTTAGAGAAAACAGTACTTTACCACTCTCCTGCCTTTTCCATGGTTATTCTATTGGAAAAGAACGAGTTTTGGACAACTACCTTTCATTCTTGCCAAACTCTTTGCAGACCCCCGTGCAAGCTTTAGAACAAGATTTTGGATGTTTTCTTTCCTGGCAGAGTTTCTCCTTGCAAGATATGGTGGAAAAGCTTTTGGCTGAGTGTAGAGCGGCAAGACACGCAGAAGACGCAGATACGCAGCTCTCCGAAGCTAAGTGCCGGTCCCGGGCTTCTTTCGGCACAAACCGCTCTCAGGAGCTCCCTGCGCTCGCCACAATGCTCTGTGTGCGAAGAAGCCGCTTCTTCGCCTCCGGGAGAATCGGCGAGCGGCAGCTTCCCAAAGGCGAAGATGCAAGCTGCGGCACACAGGCACAGTGTGGGCAGCCTTCAGACTTAGAGAAAACAGTACTTTACCACTCTCCTGCCTTTTCCATGGTTATTCTATTGGAAAAGAACGAGTTTTGGACAACTACCTTTCATTCTTGCCAAACTCTTTGCAGACCCCCGTGCAAGCTTTAGAACAAGATTTTGGATGTTTTCTTTCCTGGCAGAGTTTCTCCTTGCAAGATATGGTGGAAAAGCTTTTTGCTGAGTGTAGAGCGGCAAGACACGCAGAAGACGCAGATACGCAGCTCTCCGAAGCTAAGTGCCGGTCCCGGGCTTCTTTCGGCACAAACCGCTCTCAGGAGCTCCCTGCGCTCGCCACAATGCTCTGTGTGCGAAGAAGCCGCTTCTTCGCCTGCGGGAGAATCGGCGAGCGGCAGCTTCCCAAAGGCGAAGATGCAAGCTGCAGCACACAGGCACAGTGTGGGCAGCCTTCAGACTTAGAGAAAACAGTACTTTACCACTCTCCTGCCTTTTCCATGGTTATTCTATTGGAAAAGAACGAGTTTTGGACAACTACCTTTCATTCTTGCCAAACTCTTTGCAGACCCCCGTGCAAGCTTTAGAACAAGATTTTGGATGTTTTCTTTCCTGGCAGAGTTTCTCCTTGCAAGATATGGTGGAAAAGCTTTTGGCTGAGTGTAGAGCGGCAAGACACGCAGAAGACGCAGATACGCAGCTCTCCGAAGCTAAGTGCCGGTCCCGGGCTTCTTTCGGCACAAACCGCTCTCAGGATCTCCCTGCGCTCGCCACAATGCTGTGTGTGCGAAGAAGCCGCTTCTTCGCCTGCGGGAGAATCGGCGAGCGGCAGCTTCCCAAAGGCGAAGATGCAAGCTGCAGCACACAGGCACAGTGTGGGCAGCCTTCAGACTTAGAGAAAACAGTACTTTACCACTCTCCTGCCTTATCCATGGTTATTCTATTGGAAAAGAACGAGTTTTGGACAACTACCTTTCATTCTTGCCAAACTCTTTGCAGACCCCCGTGCAAGCTTTAGAACAAGTTTTTGGATGTTTTCTTTCCTGGCAGAGTTTCTCCTTGCAAGATATGGTGGAAAAGCTTTTTGCTGAGTGTAGAGCGGCAAGACACGCAGAAGACGCGGATACGCAGCTCTCCGAAGCTAAGTGCCGGTCCCGGGCTTCTTTCGGCACAAACCGCTCTCAGGAGCTCCCTGCGCTCGCCACAATGCTCTGTGTGCGAAGAAGCTGCTTCTTCGCCTCCGGGAGAATCGGCGAGCGGCAGCTTCCCAAAGGCGAAGATGCAAGCTGCAGCACGCAGGCACAGTGTGGGCAGCCTTCAGACTTAGAGAAAACAGTACTTTACCACTCTCCTGCCTTTTCCATGGTTATTCTATTGGAAAAGAACGAGTTTTGGACAACTACCTTTCATTCTTGCCAAACTCTTTGCAGACCCCCGTGCAAGCTTTAGAACAAGATTTTGGATGTTTTCTTTCCTGGCAGAGTTTCTCCTTGCAAGATATGGTGGAAAAGCTTTTTGCTGAGTGTAGAGCGGCAAGACACGCAGAAGACGCAGATACGCAGCTCTCCGAAGCTAAGTGCCGGTCCCGGGCTTCTTTCGGCACAAACCGCTCTCAGGAGCTCCCTGCGCTCGCCACAATGCTCTGTGTGCGAAGAAGCCGCTTCTTCGCCTCCGGGAGAATCGGCGAGCGGCAGCTTCCCAAAGGCGAAGATGCAAGCTGCAGCACACAGGCACAGTGTGGGCAGCCTTCAGACTTAGAGAAAACAGTACTTTACCACTCTCCTGCCTTTTCCATGGTTATTCTATTGGAAAAGAACGAGTTTTGGACAACTACCTTTCATTCTTGCCAAACTCTTTGCAGACCCCCGTGCAAGCTTTAGAACAAGATTTTGGATGTTTTCTTTCCTGGCAGAGTTTCTCCTTGCAAGATATGGTGGAAAAGCTTTTGGCTGAGTGTAGAGCGGCAAGACACGCAGAAGACGCAGATACGCAGCTCTCCGAAGCTAAGTGCCGGTCCCGGGCTTCTTTCGGCACAAACCGCTCTCAGGAGCTCCCTGCGCTCGCCACAATGCTCTGTGTGCGAAGAAGCCGCTTCTTCGCCTCCGGGAGAATCGGCGAGCGGCAGCTTCCCAAAGGCGAAGATGCAAGCTGCAGCACACAGGCACAGTGTGGGCAGCCTTCAGACTTAGAGAAAACAGTACTTTACCACTCTCCTGCCTTTTCCATGGTTATTCTATTGGAAAAGAACGAGTTTTGGACAACTACCTTTCATTCTTGCCAAACTCTTTGCAGACCCCCGTGCAAGCTTTAGAACAAGATTTTGGATGTTTTCTTTCCTGGCAGAGTTTCTCCTTGCAAGATATGGTGGAAAAGCTTTTTGCTGAGTGTAGAGCGGCAAGACACGCAGAAGACGCAGATACGCAGCTCTCCGAAGCTAAGTGCCGGTCCCGGGCTTCTTTCGGCACAAACCGCTCTCAGGAGCTCCCTGCGCTCGCCACAATGCTCTGTGTGCGAAGAAGCCGCTTCTTCGCCTGCGGGAGAATCGGCGAGCGGCAGCTTCCCAAAGGCAAAGATGCAAGCTGCAGCACACAGGCACAGTGTGGGCAGCATTCAGACTTAGAGAAAACAGTACTTTACCACTCTCCTGCCTTATCCATGGTTATTCTATTGGAAAAGAACGAGTTTTGGACAACTACCTTTCATTCTTGCCAAACTCTTTGCAGACCCCCGTGCAAGCTTTAGAACAAGATTTTGGATGTTTTCTTTCCTGGCAGAGTTTCTCCTTGCAAGATATGGTGGAAAAGCTTCTTGCTGAGTGTTGAGCGGCAAGACACGCAGAAGACGCAGATACGCAGCTCTCCGAAGCTAAGTGCCGGTCCCGGGCTTCTTTCGGCACAAACCGCTCTCAGGAGCTCCCTGCGCTCGCCACAATGCTCTGTGTGCGAAGAAGCCGCTTCTTCGCCTCCGGGAGAATCGGCGAGCGGCAGCTTCCCAAAGGCGAAGATGCAAGCTGCAGCACGCAGGCACAGTGTGGGCAGCCTTCAGACTTAGAGAAAACAGTACTTTACCACTCTCCTGCCTTTTCCATGGTTATTCTATTGGAAAAGAACGAGTTTTGGACAACTACCTTTCATTCTTGCCAAACTCTTTGCAGACCCCCGTGCAAGCTTTAGAACAAGATTTTGGATGTTTTCTTTCCTGGCAGAGTTTCTCCTTGCAAGATATGGTGGAAAAGCTTTTGGCTGAGTGTAGAGCGGCAAGACACGCAGAAGACGCAGATACGCAGCTCTCCGAAGCTAAGTGCCGGTCCCGGGCTTCTTTCGGCACAAACCGCTCTCAGGAGCTCCCTGCGCTCGCCACAATGCTCTGTGTGCGAAGAAGCCGCTTCTTCGCCTCCGGGAGAATCGGCGAGCGGCAGCTTCCCAAAGGCGAAGATGCAAGCTGCGGCACACAGGCACAGTGTGGGCAGCCTTCAGACTTAGAGAAAACAGTACTTTACCACTCTCCTGCCTTTTCCATGGTTATTCTATTGGAAAAGAACGAGTTTTGGACAACTACCTTTCATTCTTGCCAAACTCTTTGCAGACCCCCGTGCAAGCTTTAGAACAAGATTTTGGATGTTTTCTTTCCTGGCAGAGTTTCTCCTTGCAAGATATGGTGGAAAAGCTTTTTGCTGAGTGTAGAGCGGCAAGACACGCAGAAGACGCAGATACGCAGCTCTCCGAAGCTAAGTGCCGGTCCCGGGCTTCTTTCGGCACAAACCGCTCTCAGGAGCTCCCTGCGCTCGCCACAATGCTCTGTGTGCGAAGAAGCCGCTTCTTCGCCTGCGGGAGAATCGGCGAGCGGCAGCTTCCCAAAGGCGAAGATGCAAGCTGCAGCACACAGGCACAGTGTGGGCAGCCTTCAGACTTAGAGAAAACAGTACTTTACCACTCTCCTGCCTTTTCCATGGTTATTCTATTGGAAAAGAACGAGTTTTGGACAACTACCTTTCATTCTTGCCAAACTCTTTGCAGACCCCCGTGCAAGCTTTAGAACAAGATTTTGGATGTTTTCTTTCCTGGCAGAGTTTCTCCTTGCAAGATATGGTGGAAAAGCTTTTGGCTGAGTGTAGAGCGGCAAGACACGCAGAAGACGCAGATACGCAGCTCTCCGAAGCTAAGTGCCGGTCCCGGGCTTCTTTCGGCACAAACCGCTCTCAGGAGCTCCCTGCGCTCGCCACAATGCTCTGTGTGCGAAGAAGCCGCTTCTTCGCCTCCGGGAGAATCGGCGAGCGGCAGCTTCCCAAAGGCGAAGATGCAAGCTGCAGCACACAGGCACAGTGTGGGCAGCCTTCAGACTTAGAGAAAACAGTACTTTACCACTCTCCTGCCTTTTCCATGGTTATTCTATTGGAAAAGAACGAGTTTTGGACAACTACCTTTCATTCTTGCCAAACTCTTTGCAGACCCCCGTGCAAGCTTTAGAACAAGTTTTTGGATGTTTTCTTTCCTGGCAGAGTTTCTCCTTGCAAGATATGGTGGAAAAGCTTTTTGCTGAGTGTAGAGCGGCAAGACACGCAGAAGACGCGGATACGCAGCTCTCCGAAGCTAAGTGCCGGTCCCGGGCTTCTTTCGGCACAAACCGCTCTCAGGAGCTCCCTGCGCTCGCCACAATGCTCTGTGTGCGAAGAAGCTGCTTCTTCGCCTCCGGGAGAATCGGCGAGCGGCAGCTTCCCAAAGGCGAAGATGCAAGCTGCAGCACGCAGGCACAGTGTGGGCAGCCTTCAGACTTAGAGAAAACAGTACTTTACCACTCTCCTGCCTTTTCCATGGTTATTCTATTGGAAAAGAACGAGTTTTGGACAACTACCTTTCATTCTTGCCAAACTCTTTGCAGACCCCCGTGCAAGCTTTAGAACAAGATTTTGGATGTTTTCTTTCCTGGCAGAGTTTCTCCTTGCAAGATATGGTGGAAAAGCTTTTGGCTGAGTGTAGAGCGGCAAGACACGCAGAAGACGCGGATACGCAGCTCTCCGAAGCTAAGTGCCGGTCCCGGGCTTCTTTCGGCACAAACCGCTCTCAGGAGCTCCCTGCGCTCGCCACAATGCTCTGTGTGCGAAGAAGCCGCTTCTTCGCCTCCGGGAGAATCGGCGAGCGGCAGCTTCCCAAAGGCGAAGATGCAAGCTGCAGCACGCAGGCACAGTGTGGGCAGCATTCAGACTTAGAGAAAACAGTACTTTACCACTCTCCTGCCTTTTCCATGGTTATTCTATTGGAAAAGAACGAGTTTTGGACAACTACCTTTCATTCTTGCCAAACTCTTTGCAGACCCCCGTGCAAGCTTTAGAACAAGATTTTGGATGTTTTCTTTCCTGGCAGAGTTTCTCCTTGCAAGATATGGTGGAAAAGCTTTTTGCTGAGTGTAGAGCGGCAAGACACGCAGAAGACGCAGATACGCAGCTCTCCGAAGCTAAGTGCCGGTCCCGGGCTTCTTTCGGCACAAACCGCTCTCAGGAGCTCCCTGCGCTCGCCACAATGCTCTGTGTGCGAAGAAGCCGCTTCTTCGCCTGCGGGAGAATCGGCGAGCGGCAGCTTCCCAAAGGCGAAGATGCAAGCTGCAGCACACAGGCACAGTGTGGGCAGCCTTCAGACTTAGAGAAAACAGTACTTTACCACTCTCCTGCCTTTTCCATGGTTATTCTATTGGAAAAGAACGAGTTTTGGACAACTACCTTTCATTCTTGCCAAACTCTTTGCAGACCCCCGTGCAAGCTTTAGAACAAGATTTTGGATGTTTTCTTCCCTGGCAGAGTTTCTCCTTGCAAGATATGGTGGAAAAGCTTCTTGCTGAGTGTTGAGCGGCAAGACACGCAGAAGACGCAGATACGCAGCTCTCCGAAGCTAAGTGCCGGTCCCGGGCTTCTTTCGGCACAAACCGCTCTCAGGAGCTCCCTGCGCTCGCCACAATGCTCTGTGTGCGAAGAAGCCGCTTCTTCGCCTCCGGGAGAATCGGCGAGCGGCAGCTTCCCAAAGGCGAAGATGCAAGCTGCAGCACACAGGCACAGTGTGGGCAGCCTTCAGACTTAGAGAAAACAGTACTTTACCACTCTCCTGCCTTTTCCATGGTTATTCTATTGGAAAAGAACGAGTTTTGGACAACTACCTTTCATTCTTGCCAAACTCTTTGCAGACCCCCGTGCAAGCTTTAGAACAAGATTTTGGATGTTTTCTTTCCTGGCAGAGTTTCTCCTTGCAAGATATGGTGGAAAAGCTTTTGGCTGAGTGTAGAGCGGCAAGACACGCAGAAGACGCAGATACGCAGCTCTCCGAAGCTAAGTGCCGGTCCCGGGCTTCTTTCGGCACAAAACGCTCTCAGGAGCTCCCTGCGCTCGCCACAATGCTCTGTGTGCGAAGAAGCCGCTTCTTCGCCTGCGGGAGAATCGGCGAGCGGCAGCTTCCCAAAGGCGAAGATGCAAGCTGCGGCACACAGGCACAGTGTGGGCAGCCTTCAGACTTAGAGAAAACAGTACTTTACCACTCTCCTGCCTTTTCCATGGTTATTCTATTGGAAAAGAACGAGTTTTGGACAACTACCTTTCATTCTTGCCAAACTCTTTGCAGACCCCCGTGCAAGCTTTAGAACAAGATTTTGGATGTTTTCTTTCCTGGCAGAGTTTCTCCTTGCAAGATATGGTGGAAAAGCTTTTTGCTGAGTGTAGAGCGGCAAGACACGCAGAAGACGCAGATACGCAGCTCTCCGAAGCTAAGTGCCGGTCCCGGGCTTCTTTCGGCACAAACCGCTCTCAGGAGCTCCCTGCGCTCGCCACAATGCTCTGTGTGCGAAGAAGCCGCTTCTTCGCCTGCGGGAGAATCGGCGAGCGGCAGCTTCCCAAAGGCGAAGATGCAAGCTGCAGCACACAGGCACAGTGTGGGCAGCCTTCAGACTTAGAGAAAACAGTACTTTACCACTCTCCTGCCTTTTCCATGGTTATTCTATTGGAAAAGAACGAGTTTTGGACAACTACCTTTCATTCTTGCCAAACTCTTTGCAGACCCCCGTGCAAGCTTTAGAACAAGATTTTGGATGTTTTCTTTCCTGGCAGAGTTTCTCCTTGCAAGATATGGTGGAAAAGCTTTTGGCTGAGTGTAGAGCGGCAAGACACGCAGAAGACGCAGATACGCAGCTCTCCGAAGCTAAGTGCCGGTCCCGGGCTTCTTTCGGCACAAAACGCTCTCAGGAGCTCCCTGCGCTCGCCACAATGCTCTGTGTGCGAAGAAGCCGCTTCTTCGCCTCCGGGAGAATCGGCGAGCGGCAGCTTCCCAAAGGCGAAGATGCAAGCTGCGGCACACAGGCACAGTGTGGGCAGCCTTCAGACTTAGAGAAAACAGTACTTTACCACTCTCCTGCCTTTTCCATGGTTATTCTATTGGAAAAGAACGAGTTTTGGACAACTACCTTTCATTCTTGCCAAACTCTTTGCAGACCCCCGTGCAAGCTTTAGAACAAGTTTTTGGATGTTTTCTTTCCTGGCAGAGTTTCTCCTTGCAAGATATGGTGGAAAAGCTTTTTGCTGAGTGTAGAGCGGCAAGACACGCAGAAGACGCAGATACGCAGCTCTCCGAAGCTAAGTGCCGGTCCCGGGCTTCTTTCGGCACAAACCGCTCTCAGGAGCTCCCTGCGCTCGCCACAATGCTCTGTGTGCGAAGAAGCCGCTTCTTCGCCTCCGGGAGAATCGGCGAGCGGCAGCTTCGCAAAGGCGAAGATGCAAGCTGCAGCACACAGGCACAGTGTGGGCAGCCTTCAGACTTAGAGAAAACAGTACTTTACCACTCTCCTGCCTTTTCCATGGTTATTCTATTGGAAAAGAACGAGTTTTGGACAACTACCTTTCATTCTTGCCAAACTCTTTGCAGACCCCCGTGCAAGCTTTAGAACAAGTTTTTGGATGTTTTCTTTCCTGGCAGAGTTTCTCCTTGCAAGATATGGTGGAAAAGCTTTTTGCTGAGTGTAGAGCGGCAAGACACGCAGAAGACGCGGATACGCAGCTCTCCGAAGCTAAGTGCCGGTCCCGGGCTTCTTTCGGCACAAACCGCTCTCAGGAGCTCCCTGCGCTCGCCACAATGCTCTGTGTGCGAAGAAGCGGCTTCTTCGCCTCCGGGAGAATCGGCGAGCGGCAGCTTCCCAAAGGCGAAGATGCAAGCTGCAGCACGCAGGCACAGTGTGGGCAGCCTTCAGACTTAGAGAAAACAGTACTTTACCACTCTCCTGCCTTTTCCATGGTTATTCTATTGGAAAAGAACGAGTTTTGGACAACTACCTTTCATTCTTGCCAAACTCTTTGCAGACCCCCGTGCAAGCTTTAGAACAAGATTTTGGATGTTTTCTTCCCTGGCAGAGTTTCTCCTTGCAAGATATGGTGGAAAAGCTTTTGGCTGAGTGTAGAGCGGCAAGACACGCAGAAGACGCAGATACGCAGCTCTCCGAAGCTAAGTGCCGGTCCCGGGCTTCTTTCGGCACAAACCGCTCTCAGGAGCTCCCTGCGCTCGCCACAATGCTCTGTGTGCGAAGAAGCCACTTCTTCGCCTGCGGGAGAATCGGCGAGCGGCAGCTTCCCAAAGGCGAAGATGCAAGCTGCAGCACACAGGCACAGTGTGGGCAGCCTTCAGACTTAGAGAAAACAGTACTTTACCACTCTCCTGCCTTTTCCATGGTTATTCTATTGGAAAAGAACGAGTTTTGGACAACTACCTTTCATTCTTGCCAAACTCTTTGCAGACCCCCGTGCAAGCTTTAGAACAAGATTTTGGATGTTTTCTTTCCTGGCAGAGTTTCTCCTTGCAAGATATGGTGGAAAAGCTTTTGGCTGAGTGTAGAGCGGCAAGACACGCAGAAGACGCAGATACGCAGCTCTCCGAAGCTAAGTGCCGGTCCTGGGCTTCTTTCGGCACAAACCGCTCTCAGGAGCTCCCTGCGCTCGCCACAATGCTCTGTGTGCGAAGAAGCCGCTTCTTCGCCTGCGGGAGAATCGGCGAGCGGCAGCTTCCCAAAGGCGAAGATGCAAGCTGCAGCACACAGGCACAGTGTGGGCAGCCTTCAGACTTAGAGAAAACAGTACTTTACCACTCTCCTGCCTTTTCCATGGTTATTCTATTGGAAAAGAACGAGTTTTGGACAACTACCTTTCATTCTTGCCAAACTCTTTGCAGACCCCCGTGCAAGCTTTAGAACAAGATTTTGGATGTTTTCTTTCCTGGCAGAGTTTCTCCTTGCAAGATATGGTGGAAAAGCTTTTGGCTGAGTGTAGAGCGGCAAGACACGCAGAAGACGCAGATACGCAGCTCTCCGAAGCTAAGTGCCGGTCCCGGGCTTCTTTCGGCACAAACCGCTCTCAGGAGCTCCCTGCGCTCGCCACAATGCTCTGTGTGCGAAGAAGCCGCTTCTTCGCCTCCGGGAGAATCGGCGAGCGGCAGCTTCCCAAAGGCGAAGATGCACGCTGCAGCACACAGGCACAGTGTGGGCAGCATTCAGACTTAGAGAAAACAGTACTTTACCACTCTCCTGCCTTATCCATGGTTATTCTATTGGAAAAGAACGAGTTTTGGACAACTACCTTTCATTCTTGCCAAACTCTTTGCAGACCCCCGTGCAAGCTTTAGAACAAGATTTTGGATGTTTTCTTCCCTGGCAGAGTTTCTCCTTGCAAGATATGGTGGAAAAGCTTTTTGCTGAGTGTAGAGCGGCAAGACACGCAGAAGATGCAGATACGCAGCTCTCCGAAGCTAAGTGCCGGTCCCGGGCTTCTTTCAGCACAAACCGCTCTCAGGAGCTCCCTGCGCTCGCCACAATGCTCTGTGTGCGAAGAAGCCGCTTCTTCGCCTCCGGGAGAATCGGCGAGCGGCAGCTTCCCAAAGGCGAAGATGCAAGCTGCAGCACGCAGGCACAGTGTGGGCAGCATTCAGACTTAGAGAAAACAGTACTTTACCACTCTCCTGCCTTTTCCATGGTTATTCTATTGGAAAAGAACGAGTTTTGGACAACTACCTTTCATTCTTGCCAAACTCTTTGCAGACCCCCGTGCAAGCTTTAGAACAAGATTTTGGATGTTTTCTTCCCTGGCAGAGTTTCTCCTTGCAAGATATGGTGGAAAAGCTTCTTGCTGAGTGTTGAGCGGCAAGACACGCAGAAGACGCAGATACGCAGCTCTCCGAAGCTAAGTGCCGGTCCCGGGCTTCTTTCGGCACAAACCGCTCTCAGGAGCTCCCTGCGCTCGCCACAATGCTCTGTGTGCGAAGAAGCCGCTTCTTCGCCTCCGGGAGAATCGGCGAGCGGCAGCTTCCCAAAGGCGAAGATGCAAGCTGCAGCACACAGGCACAGTGTGGGCAGCCTTCAGACTTAGAGAAAACAGTACTTTACCACTCTCCTGCCTTTTCCATGGTTATTCTATTGGAAAAGAACGAGTTTTGGACAACTACCTTTCATTCTTGCCAAACTCTTTGCAGACCCCCGTGCAAGCTTTAGAACAAGATTTTGGATGTTTTCTTTCCTGGCAGAGTTTCTCCTTGCAAGATATGGTGGAAAAGCTTTTGGCTGAGTGTAGAGCGGCAAGACACGCAGAAGACGCAGATACGCAGCTCTCCGAAGCTAAGTGCCGGTCCCGGGCTTCTTTCGGCACAAAACGCTCTCAGGAGCTCCCTGCGCTCGCCACAATGCTCTGTGTGCGAAGAAGCCGCTTCTTCGCCTGCGGGAGAATCGGCGAGCGGCAGCTTCCCAAAGGCGAAGATGCAAGCTGCGGCACACAGGCACAGTGTGGGCAGCCTTCAGACTTAGAGAAAACAGTACTTTACCACTCTCCTGCCTTTTCCATGGTTATTCTATTGGAAAAGAACGAGTTTTGGACAACTACCTTTCATTCTTGCCAAACTCTTTGCAGACCCCCGTGCAAGCTTTAGAACAAGATTTTGGATGTTTTCTTTCCTGGCAGAGTTTCTCCTTGCAAGATATGGTGGAAAAGCTTTTTGCTGAGTGTAGAGCGGCAAGACACGCAGAAGACGCAGATACGCAGCTCTCCGAAGCTAAGTGCCGGTCCCGGGCTTCTTTCGGCACAAACCGCTCTCAGGAGCTCCCTGCGCTCGCCACAATGCTCTGTGTGCGAAGAAGCCGCTTCTTCGCCTGCGGGAGAATCGGCGAGCGGCAGCTTCCCAAAGGCGAAGATGCAAGCTGCAGCACACAGGCACAGTGTGGGCAGCCTTCAGACTTAGAGAAAACAGTACTTTACCACTCTCCTGCCTTTTCCATGGTTATTCTATTGGAAAAGAACGAGTTTTGGACAACTACCTTTCATTCTTGCCAAACTCTTTGCAGACCCCCGTGCAAGCTTTAGAACAAGATTTTGGATGTTTTCTTTCCTGGCAGAGTTTCTCCTTGCAAGATATGGTGGAAAAGCTTTTGGCTGAGTGTAGAGCGGCAAGACACGCAGAAGACGCAGATACGCAGCTCTCCGAAGCTAAGTGCCGGTCCCGGGCTTCTTTCGGCACAAAACGCTCTCAGGAGCTCCCTGCGCTCGCCACAATGCTCTGTGTGCGAAGAAGCCGCTTCTTCGCCTCCGGGAGAATCGGCGAGCGGCAGCTTCCCAAAGGCGAAGATGCAAGCTGCGGCACACAGGCACAGTGTGGGCAGCCTTCAGACTTAGAGAAAACAGTACTTTACCACTCTCCTGCCTTTTCCATGGTTATTCTATTGGAAAAGAACGAGTTTTGGACAACTACCTTTCATTCTTGCCAAACTCTTTGCAGACCCCCGTGCAAGCTTTAGAACAAGTTTTTGGATGTTTTCTTTCCTGGCAGAGTTTCTCCTTGCAAGATATGGTGGAAAAGCTTTTTGCTGAGTGTAGAGCGGCAAGACACGCAGAAGACGCAGATACGCAGCTCTCCGAAGCTAAGTGCCGGTCCCGGGCTTCTTTCGGCACAAACCGCTCTCAGGAGCTCCCTGCGCTCGCCACAATGCTCTGTGTGCGAAGAAGCCGCTTCTTCGCCTCCGGGAGAATCGGCGAGCGGCAGCTTCGCAAAGGCGAAGATGCAAGCTGCAGCACACAGGCACAGTGTGGGCAGCCTTCAGACTTAGAGAAAACAGTACTTTACCACTCTCCTGCCTTTTCCATGGTTATTCTATTGGAAAAGAACGAGTTTTGGACAACTACCTTTCATTCTTGCCAAACTCTTTGCAGACCCCCGTGCAAGCTTTAGAACAAGTTTTTGGATGTTTTCTTTCCTGGCAGAGTTTCTCCTTGCAAGATATGGTGGAAAAGCTTTTTGCTGAGTGTAGAGCGGCAAGACACGCAGAAGACGCGGATACGCAGCTCTCCGAAGCTAAGTGCCGGTCCCGGGCTTCTTTCGGCACAAACCGCTCTCAGGAGCTCCCTGCGCTCGCCACAATGCTCTGTGTGCGAAGAAGCGGCTTCTTCGCCTCCGGGAGAATCGGCGAGCGGCAGCTTCCCAAAGGCGAAGATGCAAGCTGCAGCACGCAGGCACAGTGTGGGCAGCCTTCAGACTTAGAGAAAACAGTACTTTACCACTCTCCTGCCTTTTCCATGGTTATTCTATTGGAAAAGAACGAGTTTTGGACAACTACCTTTCATTCTTGCCAAACTCTTTGCAGACCCCCGTGCAAGCTTTAGAACAAGATTTTGGATGTTTTCTTCCCTGGCAGAGTTTCTCCTTGCAAGATATGGTGGAAAAGCTTTTGGCTGAGTGTAGAGCGGCAAGACACGCAGAAGACGCAGATACGCAGCTCTCCGAAGCTAAGTGCCGGTCCCGGGCTTCTTTCGGCACAAACCGCTCTCAGGAGCTCCCTGCGCTCGCCACAATGCTCTGTGTGCGAAGAAGCCACTTCTTCGCCTGCGGGAGAATCGGCGAGCGGCAGCTTCCCAAAGGCGAAGATGCAAGCTGCAGCACACAGGCACAGTGTGGGCAGCCTTCAGACTTAGAGAAAACAGTACTTTACCACTCTCCTGCCTTTTCCATGGTTATTCTATTGGAAAAGAACGAGTTTTGGACAACTACCTTTCATTCTTGCCAAACTCTTTGCAGACCCCCGTGCAAGCTTTAGAACAAGATTTTGGATGTTTTCTTTCCTGGCAGAGTTTCTCCTTGCAAGATATGGTGGAAAAGCTTTTGGCTGAGTGTAGAGCGGCAAGACACGCAGAAGACGCAGATACGCAGCTCTCCGAAGCTAAGTGCCGGTCCTGGGCTTCTTTCGGCACAAACCGCTCTCAGGAGCTCCCTGCGCTCGCCACAATGCTCTGTGTGCGAAGAAGCCGCTTCTTCGCCTGCGGGAGAATCGGCGAGCGGCAGCTTCCCAAAGGCGAAGATGCAAGCTGCAGCACACAGGCACAGTGTGGGCAGCCTTCAGACTTAGAGAAAACAGTACTTTACCACTCTCCTGCCTTTTCCATGGTTATTCTATTGGAAAAGAACGAGTTTTGGACAACTACCTTTCATTCTTGCCAAACTCTTTGCAGACCCCCGTGCAAGCTTTAGAACAAGATTTTGGATGTTTTCTTTCCTGGCAGAGTTTCTCCTTGCAAGATATGGTGGAAAAGCTTTTGGCTGAGTGTAGAGCGGCAAGACACGCAGAAGACGCAGATACGCAGCTCTCCGAAGCTAAGTGCCGGTCCCGGGCTTCTTTCGGCACAAACCGCTCTCAGGAGCTCCCTGCGCTCGCCACAATGCTCTGTGTGCGAAGAAGCCGCTTCTTCGCCTCCGGGAGAATCGGCGAGCGGCAGCTTCCCAAAGGCGAAGATGCACGCTGCAGCACACAGGCACAGTGTGGGCAGCATTCAGACTTAGAGAAAACAGTACTTTACCACTCTCCTGCCTTATCCATGGTTATTCTATTGGAAAAGAACGAGTTTTGGACAACTACCTTTCATTCTTGCCAAACTCTTTGCAGACCCCCGTGCAAGCTTTAGAACAAGATTTTGGATGTTTTCTTCCCTGGCAGAGTTTCTCCTTGCAAGATATGGTGGAAAAGCTTTTTGCTGAGTGTAGAGCGGCAAGACACGCAGAAGATGCAGATACGCAGCTCTCCGAAGCTAAGTGCCGGTCCCGGGCTTCTTTCAGCACAAACCGCTCTCAGGAGCTCCCTGCGCTCGCCACAATGCTCTGTGTGCGAAGAAGCCGCTTCTTCGCCTCCGGGAGAATCGGCGAGCGGCAGCTTCCCAAAGGCGAAGATGCAAGCTGCAGCACGCAGGCACAGTGTGGGCAGCATTCAGACTTAGAGAAAACAGTACTTTACCACTCTCCTGCCTTTTCCATGGTTATTCTATTGGAAAAGAACGAGTTTTGGACAACTACCTTTCATTCTTGCCAAACTCTTTGCAGACCCCCGTGCAAGCTTTAGAACAAGATTTTGGATGTTTTCTTTCCTGGCAGAGTTTCTCCTTGCAAGATATGGTGGAAAAGCTTTTGGCTGAGTGTAGAGCGGCAAGACACGCAGAAGACGCAGATACGCAGCTCTCCGAAGCTAAGTGCCGGTCCCGGGCTTCTTTCGGCACAAAACGCTCTCAGGAGCTCCCTGCGCTCGCCACAATGCTCTGTGTGCGAAGAAGCCGCTTCTTCGCCTGCGGGAGAATCGGCGAGCGGCAGCTTCCCAAAGGCGAAGATGCAAGCTGCGGCACACAGGCACAGTGTGGGCAGCCTTCAGACTTAGAGAAAACAGTACTTTACCACTCTCCTGCCTTTTCCATGGTTATTCTATTGGAAAAGAACGAGTTTTGGACAACTACCTTTCATTCTTGCCAAACTCTTTGCAGACCCCCGTGCAAGCTTAGAACAAGATTTTGGATGTTTTCTTTCCTGGCAGAGTTTCTCCTTGCAAGATATGGTGGAAAAGCTTTTGGCTGAGTGTAGAGCGGCAAGACACGCAGAAGACGCAGATACGCAGCTCTCCGAAGCTAAGTGCCGGTCCCGGGCTTCTTTCGGCACAAACCGCTCTCAGGAGCTCCCTGCGCTCGCCACAATGCTCTGTGTGCGAAGAAGCCGCTTCTTCGCCTGCGGGAGAATCGGCGAGCGGCAGCTTCCCAAAGGCGAAGATGCAAGCTGCAGCACACAGGCACAGTGTGGGCAGCATTCAGACTTAGAGAAAACAGTACTTTACCACTCTCCTGCCTTTTCCATGGTTATTCTATTGGAAAAGAACGAGTTTTGGACAACTACCTTTCATTCTTGCCAAACTCTTTGCAGACCCCCGTGCAAGCTTTAGAACAAGTTTTTGGATGTTTTCTTTCCTGGCAGAGTTTCTCCTTGCAAGATATGGTGGAAAAGCTTTTGGCTGAGTGTAGAGCGGCAAGACACGCAGAAGACGCAGATACGCAGCTCTCCGAAGCTAAGTGCCGGTCCCGGGCTTCTTTCGGCACAAACCGCTCTCAGGAGCTCCCTGCGCTCGCCACAATGCTCTGTGTGCGAAGAAGCCGCTTCTTCGCCTCCGGGAGAATCGGCGAGCGGCAGCTTCCCAAAGGCAAAGATGCAAGCTGCAGCACACAGGCACAGTGTGGGCAGCATTCAGACTTAGATAAAACAGTACTTTACCACTCTTCTGCCTTATCCATGGTTATTCTATTGGAAAAGAACGAGTTTTGGACAACTACCTTTCATTCTTGCCAAACTCTTTGCAGACCCCCGTGCAAGCTTTAGAACAAGATTTTGGATGTTTTCTTCCCTGGCAGAGTTTCTCCTTGCAAGATATGGTGGAAAAGCTTTTTGCTGAGTGTAGAGCGGCAAGACACGCAGAAGACGCAGATACGCAGCTCTCCGAAGCTAAGTGCCGGTCCCGGGCTTCTTTCGGCACAAACCGCTCTCAGGAGCTCCCTGCGCTCGCCACAATGCTCTGTGTGCGAAGAAGCCGCTTCTTCGCCTCCGGGAGAATCGGCGAGCGGCAGCTTGCCAAAGGCGAAGATGCAAGCTGCAGCACACAGGCACAGTGTGGGCAGCATTCAGACTTAGAGAAAACAGTACTTTACCACTCTCCTGCCTTATCCATGGTTATTCTATTGGAAAAGAACGAGTTTTGGACAACTACCTTTCATTCTTGCCAAACTCTTTGCAGACCCCCGTGCAAGCTTTAGAACAAGATTTTGGATGTTTTCTTCCCTGGCAGAGTTTCTCCTTGCAAGATATGGTGGAAAAGCTTTTTGCTGAGTGTAGAGCGGCAAGACACGCAGAAGACGCAGATACGCAGCTCTCCGAAGCTAAGTGCCGGTCCCGGGCTTCTTTCGGCACAAACCGCTCTCAGGAGCTCCCTGCGCTCGCCACAATGCTCTGTGTGCGAAGAAGCCGCTTCTTCGCCTGCGGGAGAATCGGCGAGCGGCAGCTTCCCAAAGGCGAAGATGCAAGCTGCAGCACACAGGCACAGTGTGGGCAGCATTCAGACTTAGAGAAAACAGTACTTTACCACTCTCCTGCCTTTTCCATGGTTATTCTATTGGAAAAGAACGAGTTTTGGACAACTACCTTTCATTCTTGCCAAACTCTTTGCAGACCCCCGTGCAAGCTTTAGAACAAGATTTTGGATGTTTTCTTTCCTGGCAGAGTTTCTCCTTGCAAGATATGGTGGAAAAGCTTTTGGCTGAGTGTAGAGCGGCAAGACACGCAGAAGACGCAGATACGCAGCTCTCCGAAGCTAAGTGCCGGTCCCGGGCTTCTTTCGGCACAAAACGCTCTCAGGAGCTCCCTGCGCTCGCCACAATGCTCTGTGTGCGAAGAAGCCGCTTCTTCGCCTGCGGGAGAATCGGCGAGCGGCAGCTTCCCAAAGGCGAAGATGCAAGCTGCGGCACACAGGCACAGTGTGGGCAGCCTTCAGACTTAGAGAAAACAGTACTTTACCACTCTCCTGCCTTTTCCATGGTTATTCTATTGGAAAAGAACGAGTTTTGGACAACTACCTTTCATTCTTGCCAAACTCTTTGCAGACCCCCGTGCAAGCTTTAGAACAAGTTTTTGGATGTTTTCTTTCCTGGCAGAGTTTCTCCTTGCAAGATATGGTGGAAAAGCTTTTGGCTGAGTGTAGAGCGGCAAGACACGCAGAAGACGCGGATACGCAGCTCTCCGAAGCTAAGTGCCGGTCCCGGGCTTCTTTCGGCACAAAACGCTCTCAGGAGCTCCCTGCGCTCGCCACAATGCTCTGTGTGCGAAGAAGCCGCTTCTTCGCCTGCGGGAGAATCGGCGAGCGGCAGCTTCCCAAAGGCGAAGATGCAAGCTGCGGCACACAGGCACAGTGTGGGCAGCCTTCAGACTTAGAGAAAACAGTACTTTACCACTCTCCTGCCTTTTCCATGGTTATTCTATTGGAAAAGAACGAGTTTTGGACAACTACCTTTCATTCTTGCCAAACTCTTTGCAGACCCCCGTGCAAGCTTTAGAACAAGATTTTGGATGTTTTCTTTCCTGGCAGAGTTTCTCCTTGCAAGATATGGTGGAAAAGCTTTTGGCTGAGTGTAGAGCGGCAAGACACGCAGAAGACGCAGATACGCAGCTCTCCGAAGCTAAGTGCCGGTCCCGGGCTTCTTTCGGCACAAACCGCTCTCAGGAGCTCCCTGCGCTCGCCACAATGCTCTGTGTGCGAAGAAGCCGCTTCTTCGCCTCCGGGAGAATCGGCGAGCGGCAGCTTCCCAAAGGCGAAGATGCAAGCTGCAGCACACAGGCACAGTGTGGGCAGCCTTCAGACTTAGAGAAAACAGTACTTTACCACTCTCCTGCCTTTTCCATGGTTATTCTATTGGAAAAGAACGAGTTTTGGACAACTACCTTTCATTCTTGCCAAACTCTTTGCAGACCCCCGTGCAAGCTTTAGAACAAGATTTTGGATGTTTTCTTTCCTGGCAGAGTTTCTCCTTGCAAGATATGGTGGAAAAGCTTTTTGCTGAGTGTAGAGCGGCAAGACACGCAGAAGACGCAGATACGCAGCTCTCCGAAGCTAAGTGCCGGTCCCGGGCTTCTTTCGGCACAAACCGCTCTCAGGAGCTCCCTGCGCTCGCCACAATGCTCTGTGTGCGAAGAAGCCGCTTCTTCGCCTGCGGGAGAATCGGCGAGCGGCAGCTTCCCAAAGGCGAAGATGCAAGCTGCAGCACACAGGCACAGTGTGGGCAGCCTTCAGACTTAGAGAAAACAGTACTTTACCACTCTCCTGCCTTTTCCATGGTTATTCTATTGGAAAAGAACGAGTTTTGGACAACTACCTTTCATTCTTGCCAAACTCTTTGCAGACCCCCGTGCAAGCTTTAGAACAAGATTTTGGATGTTTTCTTTCCTGGCAGAGTTTCTCCTTGCAAGATATGGTGGAAAAGCTTTTGGCTGAGTGTAGAGCGGCAAGACACGCAGAAGACGCAGATACGCAGCTCTCCGAAGCTAAGTGCCGGTCCCGGGCTTCTTTCGGCACAAAACGCTCTCAGGAGCTCCCTGCGCTCGCCACAATGCTCTGTGTGCGAAGAAGCCGCTTCTTCGCCTGCGGGAGAATCGGCGAGCGGCAGCTTCCCAAAGGCGAAGATGCAAGCTGCAGCACACAGGCACAGTGTGGGCAGCCTTCAGACTTAGAGAAAACAGTACTTTACCACTCTCCTGCCTTATCCATGGTTATTCTATTGGAAAAGAACGAGTTTTGGACAACTACCTTTCATTCTTGCCAAACTCTTTGCAGACCCCCGTGCAAGCTTTAGAACAAGATTTTGGATGTTTTCTTTCCTGGCAGAGTTTCTCCTTGCAAGATATGGTGGAAAAGCTTTTGGCTGAGTGTAGAGCGGCAAGACACGCAGAAGACGCAGATACGCAGCTCTCCGAAGCTAAGTGCCGGTCCCGGGCTTCTTTCGGCACAAAACGCTCTCAGGAGCTCCCTGCGCTCGCCACAATGCTCTGTGTGCGAAGAAGCCGCTTCTTCGCCTGCGGGAGAATCGGCGAGCGGCAGCTTCCCAAAGGCGAAGATGCAAGCTGCGGCACACAGGCACAGTGTGGGCAGCCTTCAGACTTAGAGAAAACAGTACTTTACCACTCTCCTGCCTTTTCCATGGTTATTCTATTGGAAAAGAACGAGTTTTGGACAACTACCTTTCATTCTTGCCAAACTCTTTGCAGACCCCCGTGCAAGCTTTAGAACAAGATTTTGGATGTTTTCTTTCCTGGCAGAGTTTCTCCTTGCAAGATATGGTGGAAAAGCTTTTGGCTGAGTGTAGAGCGGCAAGACACGCAGAAGACGCAGATACGCAGCTCTCCGAAGCTAAGTGCCGGTCCCGGGCTTCTTTCGGCACAAACCGCTCTCAGGAGCTCCCTGCGCTCGCCACAATGCTCTGTGTGCGAAGAAGCCGCTTCTTCGCCTCCGGGAGAATCGGCGAGCGGCAGCTTCCCAAAGGCGAAGATGCAAGCTGCGGCACACAGGCACAGTGTGGGCAGCCTTCAGACTTAGAGAAAACAGTACTTTACCACTCTCCTGCCTTTTCCATGGTTATTCTATTGGAAAAGAACGAGTTTTGGACAACTACCTTTCATTCTTGCCAAACTCTTTGCAGACCCCCGTGCAAGCTTTAGAACAAGATTTTGGATGTTTTCTTTCCTGGCAGAGTTTCTCCTTGCAAGATATGGTGGAAAAGCTTTTTGCTGAGTGTAGAGCGGCAAGACACGCAGAAGACGCAGATACGCAGCTCTCCGAAGCTAAGTGCCGGTCCCGGGCTTCTTTCGGCACAAACC
This sequence comes from Molothrus aeneus, assembly GCF_037042795.1. Lineage (NCBI taxonomy): Eukaryota > Metazoa > Chordata > Aves > Passeriformes > Icteridae > Molothrus > Molothrus aeneus. The sequence continues at coordinate 34,702 of NW_027098885.1, read as the reverse complement.
GCTCTCAGGAGCTCCCTGCGCTCGCCACAATGCTCTGTGTGCGAAGAAGCCGCTTCTTCGCCTGCGGGAGAATCGGCGAGCGGCAGCTTCCCAAAGGCAAAGATGCAAGCTGCAGCACACAGGCACAGTGTGGGCAGCATTCAGACTTAGATAAAACAGTACTTTACCACTCTCCTGCCTTATCCATGGTTATTCTATTGGAAAAGAAGGAGTTTTGGACAACTACCTTTCATTCTTGCCAAACTCTTTGCAGACCCCCGTGCAAGCTTTAGAACAAGATTTTGGATGTTTTCTTTCCTGGCAGAGTTTCTCCTTGCAAGATATGGTGGAAAAGCTTTTTGCTGAGTGTAGAGCGGCAAGACACACAGAAGACGCAGATACGCAGCTCTCCGAAGCTAAGTGCCGGTCCCGGGCTTCTTTCGGCACAAACCGCTCTCAGGAGCTCCCTGCGCTCGCCACAATGCTCTGTGTGCGAAGAAGCCGCTTCTTCGCCTCCGGGAGAATCGGCGAGCGGCAGCTTCCCAAAGGCGAAGATGCAAGCTGCGGCACACAGGCACAGTGTGGGCAGCCTTCAGACTTAGAGAAAACAGTACTTTACCACTCTCCTGCCTTTTCCATGGTTATTCTATTGGAAAAGAACGAGTTTTGGACAACTACCTTTCATTCTTGCCAAACTCTTTGCAGACCCCCGTGCAAGCTTTAGAACAAGATTTTGGATGTTTTCTTTCCTGGCAGAGTTTCTCCTTGCAAGATATGGTGGAAAAGCTTTTGGCTGAGTGTAGAGCGGCAAGACACGCAGAAGACGCAGATACGCAGCTCTCCGAAGCTAAGTGCCGGTCCCGGGCTTCTTTCGGCACAAACCGCTCTCAGGAGCTCCCTGCGCTCGCCACAATGCTCTGTGTGCGAAGAAGCCGCTTCTTCGCCTGCGGGAGAATCGGCGAGCGGCAGCTTCGCAAAGGCGAAGATGCAAGCTGCAGCACACAGGCACAGTGTGGGCAGCCTTCAGACTTAGAGAAAACAGTACTTTACCACTCTCCTGCCTTTTCCATGGTTATTCTATTGGAAAAGAACGAGTTTTGGACAACTACCTTTCATTCTTGCCAAACTCTTTGCAGACCCCCGTGCAAGCTTTAGAAGAAGATTTTGGATGTTTTCTTTCCTGGCAGAGTTTCTCCTTGCAAGATATGGTGGAAAAGCTTTTTGCTGAGTGTAGAGCGGCAAGACACGCAGAAGACGCAGATACGCAGCTCTCCGAAGCTAAGTGCCGGTCCCGGGCTTCTTTCGGCACAAACCGCTCTCAGGAGCTCCCTGCGCTCGCCACAATGCTCTGTGTGCGAAGAAGCCGCTTCTTCGCCTGCGGGAGAATTGGCGAGCGGCAGCTTCCCAAAGGCGAAGATGCAAGCTGCGGCACACAGGCACAGTGTGGGCAGCCTTCAGACTTAGAGAAAACAGTACTTTACCACTCTCCTGCCTTTTCCATGGTTATTCTATTGGAAAAGAACGAGTTTTGGACAACTACCTTTCATTCTTGCCAAACTCTTTGCAGACCCCCGTGCAAGCTTTAGAACAAGATTTTGGATGTTTTCTTTCCTGGCAGAGTTTCTCCTTGCAAGATATGGTGGAAAAGCTTTTGGCTGAGTGTAGAGCGGCAAGACACGCAGAAGACGCAGATACGCAGCTCTCCGAAGCTAAGTGCCGGTCCCGGGCTTCTTTCGGCACAAACCGCTCTCAGGAGCTCCCTGCGCTCGCCACAATGCTCTGTGTGCGAAGAAGCCGCTTCTTCGCCTCCGGGAGAATCGGCGAGCGGCAGCTTCCCAAAGGCGAAGATGCAAGCTGCGGCACACAGGCACAGTGTGGGCAGCCTTCAGACTTAGAGAAAACAGTACTTTACCACTCTCCTGCCTTTTCCATGGTTATTCTATTGGAAAAGAACGAGTTTTGGACAACTACCTTTCATTCTTGCCAAACTCTTTGCAGACCCCCGTGCAAGCTTTAGAACAAGATTTTGGATGTTTTCTTTCCTGGCAGAGTTTCTCCTTGCAAGATATGGTGGAAAAGCTTTTTGCTGAGTGTAGAGCGGCAAGACACGCAGAAGACGCAGATACGCAGCTCTCCGAAGCTAAGTGCCGGTCCCGGGCTTCTTTCGGCACAAACCGCTCTCAGGAGCTCCCTGCGCTCGCCACAATGCTCTGTGTGCGAAGAAGCCGCTTCTTCGCCTGCGGGAGAATCGGCGAGCGGCAGCTTCCCAAAGGCAAAGATGCAAGCTGCAGCACACAGGCACAGTGTGGGCAGCATTCAGACTTAGATAAAACAGTACTTTACCACTCTCCTGCCTTATCCATGGTTATTCTATTGGAAAAGAAGGAGTTTTGGACAACTACCTTTCATTCTTGCCAAACTCTTTGCAGACCCCCGTGCAAGCTTTAGAACAAGATTTTGGATGTTTTCTTTCCTGGCAGAGTTTCTCCTTGCAAGATATGGTGGAAAAGCTTTTTGCTGAGTGTAGAGCGGCAAGACACGCAGAAGACGCAGATACGCAGCTCTCCGAAGCTAAGTGCCGGTCCCGGGCTTCTTTCGGCACAAACCGCTCTCAGGAGCTCCCTGCGCTCGCCACAATGCTCTGTGTGCGAAGAAGCCGCTTCTTCGCCTGCGGGAGAATCGGCGAGCGGCAGCTTCCCAAAGGCAAAGATGCAAGCTGCAGCACACAGGCACAGTGTGGGCAGCATTCAGACTTAGATAAAACAGTACTTTACCACTCTCCTGCCTTATCCATGGTTATTCTATTGGAAAAGAAGGAGTTTTGGACAACTACCTTTCATTCTTGCCAAACTCTTTGCAGACCCCCGTGCAAGCTTTAGAACAAGATTTTGGATGTTTTCTTTCCTGGCAGAGTTTCTCCTTGCAAGATATGGTGGAAAAGCTTTTGGCTGAGTGTAGAGCGGCAAGACACGCAGAAGACGCAGATACGCAGCTCTCCGAAGCTAAGTGCCGGTCCCGGGCTTCTTTCGGCACAAACCGCTCTCAGGAGCTCCCTGCGCTCGCCACAATGCTCTGTGTGCGAAGAAGCCGCTTCTTCGCCTGCGGGAGAATTGGCGAGCGGCAGCTTCCCAAAGGCGAAGATGCAAGCTGCGGCACACAGGCACAGTGTGGGCAGCCTTCAGACTTAGAGAAAACAGTACTTTACCACTCTCCTGCCTTTTCCATGGTTATTCTATTGGAAAAGAACGAGTTTTGGACAACTACCTTTCATTCTTGCCAAACTCTTTGCAGACCCCCGTGCAAGCTTTAGAACAAGATTTTGGATGTTTTCTTTCCTGGCAGAGTTTCTCCTTGCAAGATATGGTGGAAAAGCTTTTGGCTGAGTGTAGAGCGGCAAGACACGCAGAAGACGCAGATACGCAGCTCTCCGAAGCTAAGTGCCGGTCCCGGGCTTCTTTCGGCACAAACCGCTCTCAGGAGCTCCCTGCGCTCGCCACAATGCTCTGTGTGCGAAGAAGCCGCTTCTTCGCCTCCGGGAGAATCGGCGAGCGGCAGCTTCCCAAAGGCGAAGATGCAAGCTGCGGCACACAGGCACAGTGTGGGCAGCCTTCAGACTTAGAGAAAACAGTACTTTACCACTCTCCTGCCTTTTCCATGGTTATTCTATTGGAAAAGAACGAGTTTTGGACAACTACCTTTCATTCTTGCCAAACTCTTTGCAGACCCCCGTGCAAGCTTTAGAACAAGATTTTGGATGTTTTCTTTCCTGGCAGAGTTTCTCCTTGCAAGATATGGTGGAAAAGCTTTTTGCTGAGTGTAGAGCGGCAAGACACGCAGAAGACGCAGATACGCAGCTCTCCGAAGCTAAGTGCCGGTCCCGGGCTTCTTTCGGCACAAACCGCTCTCAGGAGCTCCCTGCGCTCGCCACAATGCTCTGTGTGCGAAGAAGCCGCTTCTTCGCCTGCGGGAGAATCGGCGAGCGGCAGCTTCCCAAAGGCAAAGATGCAAGCTGCAGCACACAGGCACAGTGTGGGCAGCATTCAGACTTAGATAAAACAGTACTTTACCACTCTCCTGCCTTATCCATGGTTATTCTATTGGAAAAGAAGGAGTTTTGGACAACTACCTTTCATTCTTGCCAAACTCTTTGCAGACCCCCGTGCAAGCTTTAGAACAAGATTTTGGATGTTTTCTTTCCTGGCAGAGTTTCTCCTTGCAAGATATGGTGGAAAAGCTTTTTGCTGAGTGTAGAGCGGCAAGACACGCAGAAGACGCAGATACGCAGCTCTCCGAAGCTAAGTGCCGGTCCCGGGCTTCTTTCGGCACAAACCGCTCTCAGGAGCTCCCTGCGCTCGCCACAATGCTCTGTGTGCGAAGAAGCCGCTTCTTCGCCTGCGGGAGAATCGGCGAGCGGCAGCTTCCCAAAGGCAAAGATGCAAGCTGCAGCACACAGGCACAGTGTGGGCAGCATTCAGACTTAGATAAAACAGTACTTTACCACTCTCCTGCCTTATCCATGGTTATTCTATTGGAAAAGAAGGAGTTTTGGACAACTACCTTTCATTCTTGCCAAACTCTTTGCAGACCCCCGTGCAAGCTTTAGAACAAGATTTTGGATGTTTTCTTTCCTGGCAGAGTTTCTCCTTGCAAGATATGGTGGAAAAGCTTTTTGCTGAGTGTAGAGCGGCAAGACACGCAGAAGACGCAGATACGCAGCTCTCCGAAGCTAAGTGCCGGTCCCGGGCTTCTTTCGGCACAAACCGCTCTCAGGAGCTCCCTGCGCTCGCCACAATGCTCTGTGTGCGAAGAAGCCGCTTCTTCGCCTCCGGGAGAATCGGCGAGCGGCAGCTTCCCAAAGGCGAAGATGCAAGCTGCAGCACACAGGCACAGTGTGGGCAGCCTTCAGACTTAGAGAAAACAGTACTTTACCACTCTCCTGCCTTTTCCATGGTTATTCTATTGGAAAAGAACGAGTTTTGGACAACTACCTTTCATTCTTGCCAAACTCTTTGCAGACCCCCGTGCAAGCTTTAGAACAAGATTTTGGATGTTTTCTTTCCTGGCAGAGTTTCTCCTTGCAAGATATGGTGGAAAAGCTTTTTGCTGAGTGTAGAGCGGCAAGACACGCAGAAGACGCAGATACGCAGCTCTCCGAAGCTAAGTGCCGGTCCCGGGCTTCTTTCGGCACAAACCGCTCTCAGGAGCTCCCTGCGCTCGCCACAATGCTCTGTGTGCGAAGAAGCCGCTTCTTCGCCTGCGGGAGAATCGGCGAGCGGCAGCTTCCCAAAGGCGAAGATGCAAGCTGCGGCACACAGGCACAGTGTGGGCAGCCTTCAGACTTAGAGAAAACAGTACTTTACCACTCTCCTGCCTTTTCCATGGTTATTCTATTGGAAAAGAAGGAGTTTTGGACAACTACCTTTCATTCTTGCCAAACTCTTTGCAGACCCCCGTGCAAGCTTTAGAACAAGATTTTGGATGTTTTCTTTCCTGGCAGAGTTTCTCCTTGCAAGATATGGTGGAAAAGCTTTTTGCTGAGTGTAGAGCGGCAAGACACGCAGAAGACGCAGATACGCAGCTCTCCGAAGCTAAGTGCCGGTCCCGGGCTTCTTTCGGCACAAACCGCTCTCAGGAGCTCCCTGCGCTCGCCACAATGCTCTGTGTGCGAAGAAGCCGCTTCTTCGCCTGCGGGAGAATCGGCGAGCGGCAGCTTCCCAAAGGCAAAGATGCAAGCTGCAGCACACAGGCACAGTGTGGGCAGCATTCAGACTTAGATAAAACAGTACTTTACCACTCTCCTGCCTTATCCATGGTTATTCTATTGGAAAAGAAGGAGTTTTGGACAACTACCTTTCATTCTTGCCAAACTCTTTGCAGACCCCCGTGCAAGCTTTAGAACAAGATTTTGGATGTTTTCTTTCCTGGCAGAGTTTCTCCTTGCAAGATATGGTGGAAAAGCTTTTGGCTGAGTGTAGAGCGGCAAGACACGCAGAAGACGCAGATACGCAGCTCTCCGAAGCTAAGTGCCGGTCCCGGGCTTCTTTCGGCACAAACCGCTCTCAGGAGCTCCCTGCGCTCGCCACAATGCTCTGTGTGCGAAGAAGCCGCTTCTTCGCCTGCGGGAGAATTGGCGAGCGGCAGCTTCCCAAAGGCGAAGATGCAAGCTGCGGCACACAGGCACAGTGTGGGCAGCCTTCAGACTTAGAGAAAACAGTACTTTACCACTCTCCTGCCTTTTCCATGGTTATTCTATTGGAAAAGAACGAGTTTTGGACAACTACCTTTCATTCTTGCCAAACTCTTTGCAGACCCCCGTGCAAGCTTTAGAACAAGATTTTGGATGTTTTCTTTCCTGGCAGAGTTTCTCCTTGCAAGATATGGTGGAAAAGCTTTTGGCTGAGTGTAGAGCGGCAAGACACGCAGAAGACGCAGATACGCAGCTCTCCGAAGCTAAGTGCCGGTCCCGGGCTTCTTTCGGCACAAACCGCTCTCAGGAGCTCCCTGCGCTCGCCACAATGCTCTGTGTGCGAAGAAGCCGCTTCTTCGCCTCCGGGAGAATCGGCGAGCGGCAGCTTCCCAAAGGCGAAGATGCAAGCTGCGGCACACAGGCACAGTGTGGGCAGCCTTCAGACTTAGAGAAAACAGTACTTTACCACTCTCCTGCCTTTTCCATGGTTATTCTATTGGAAAAGAACGAGTTTTGGACAACTACCTTTCATTCTTGCCAAACTCTTTGCAGACCCCCGTGCAAGCTTTAGAACAAGATTTTGGATGTTTTCTTTCCTGGCAGAGTTTCTCCTTGCAAGATATGGTGGAAAAGCTTTTTGCTGAGTGTAGAGCGGCAAGACACGCAGAAGACGCAGATACGCAGCTCTCCGAAGCTAAGTGCCGGTCCCGGGCTTCTTTCGGCACAAACCGCTCTCAGGAGCTCCCTGCGCTCGCCACAATGCTCTGTGTGCGAAGAAGCCGCTTCTTCGCCTGCGGGAGAATCGGCGAGCGGCAGCTTCCCAAAGGCAAAGATGCAAGCTGCAGCACACAGGCACAGTGTGGGCAGCATTCAGACTTAGATAAAACAGTACTTTACCACTCTCCTGCCTTATCCATGGTTATTCTATTGGAAAAGAAGGAGTTTTGGACAACTACCTTTCATTCTTGCCAAACTCTTTGCAGACCCCCGTGCAAGCTTTAGAACAAGATTTTGGATGTTTTCTTTCCTGGCAGAGTTTCTCCTTGCAAGATATGGTGGAAAAGCTTTTTGCTGAGTGTAGAGCGGCAAGACACGCAGAAGACGCAGATACGCAGCTCTCCGAAGCTAAGTGCCGGTCCCGGGCTTCTTTCGGCACAAACCGCTCTCAGGAGCTCCCTGCGCTCGCCACAATGCTCTGTGTGCGAAGAAGCCGCTTCTTCGCCTGCGGGAGAATCGGCGAGCGGCAGCTTCCCAAAGGCAAAGATGCAAGCTGCAGCACACAGGCACAGTGTGGGCAGCATTCAGACTTAGATAAAACAGTACTTTACCACTCTCCTGCCTTATCCATGGTTATTCTATTGGAAAAGAAGGAGTTTTGGACAACTACCTTTCATTCTTGCCAAACTCTTTGCAGACCCCCGTGCAAGCTTTAGAACAAGATTTTGGATGTTTTCTTTCCTGGCAGAGTTTCTCCTTGCAAGATATGGTGGAAAAGCTTTTTGCTGAGTGTAGAGCGGCAAGACACGCAGAAGACGCAGATACGCAGCTCTCCGAAGCTAAGTGCCGGTCCCGGGCTTCTTTCGGCACAAACCGCTCTCAGGAGCTCCCTGCGCTCGCCACAATGCTCTGTGTGCGAAGAAGCCGCTTCTTCGCCTCCGGGAGAATCGGCGAGCGGCAGCTTCCCAAAGGCGAAGATGCAAGCTGCAGCACACAGGCACAGTGTGGGCAGCCTTCAGACTTAGAGAAAACAGTACTTTACCACTCTCCTGCCTTTTCCATGGTTATTCTATTGGAAAAGAACGAGTTTTGGACAACTACCTTTCATTCTTGCCAAACTCTTTGCAGACCCCCGTGCAAGCTTTAGAACAAGATTTTGGATGTTTTCTTTCCTGGCAGAGTTTCTCCTTGCAAGATATGGTGGAAAAGCTTTTTGCTGAGTGTAGAGCGGCAAGACACGCAGAAGACGCAGATACGCAGCTCTCCGAAGCTAAGTGCCGGTCCCGGGCTTCTTTCGGCACAAACCGCTCTCAGGAGCTCCCTGCGCTCGCCACAATGCTCTGTGTGCGAAGAAGCCGCTTCTTCGCCTGCGGGAGAATCGGCGAGCGGCAGCTTCCCAAAGGCGAAGATGCAAGCTGCGGCACACAGGCACAGTGTGGGCAGCCTTCAGACTTAGAGAAAACAGTACTTTACCACTCTCCTGCCTTTTCCATGGTTATTCTATTGGAAAAGAACGAGTTTTGGACAACTACCTTTCATTCTTGCCAAACTCTTTGCAGACCCCCGTGCAAGCTTTAGAACAAGATTTTGGATGTTTTCTTTCCTGGCAGAGTTTCTCCTTGCAAGATATGGTGGAAAAGCTTTTTGCTGAGTGTAGAGCGGCAAGACACGCAGAAGACGCAGATACGCAGCTCTCCGAAGCTAAGTGCCGGTCCCGGGCTTCTTTCGGCACAAACCGCTCTCAGGAGCTCCCTGCGCTCGCCACAATGCTCTGTGTGCGAAGAAGCCGCTTCTTCGCCTGCGGGAGAATCGGCGAGCGGCAGCTTCCCAAAGGCGAAGATGCAAGCTGCGGCACACAGGCACAGTGTGGGCAGCCTTCAGACTTAGAGAAAACAGTACTTTACCACTCTCCTGCCTTTTCCATGGTTATTCTATTGGAAAAGAACGAGTTTTGGACAACTACCTTTCATTCTTGCCAAACTCTTTGCAGACCCCCGTGCAAGCTTTAGAACAAGATTTTGGATGTTTTCTTTCCTGGCAGAGTTTCTCCTTGCAAGATATGGTGGAAAAGCTTTTGGCTGAGTGTAGAGCGGCAAGACACGCAGAAGACGCAGATACGCAGCTCTCCGAAGCTAAGTGCCGGTCCCGGGCTTCTTTCGGCACAAACCGCTCTCAGGAGCTCCCTGCGCTCGCCACAATGCTCTGTGTGCGAAGAAGCCGCTTCTTCGCCTCCGGGAGAATCGGCGAGCGGCAGCTTCCCAAAGGCAAAGATGCAAGCTGCAGCACACAGGCACAGTGTGGGCAGCATTCAGACTTAGATAAAACAGTACTTTACCACTCTCCTGCCTTATCCATGGTTATTCTATTGGAAAAGAACGAGTTTTGGACAACTACCTTTCATTCTTGCCAAACTCTTTGCAGACCCCCGTGCAAGCTTTAGAACAAGTTTTTGGATGTTTTCTTTCCTGGCAGAGTTTCTCCTTGCAAGATATGGTGGAAAAGCTTTTTGCTGAGTGTAGAGCGGCAAGACACACAGAAGACGCGGATACGCAGCTCTCCGAAGCTAAGTGCCGGTCCCGGGCTTCTTTCGGCACAAACCGCTCTCAGGAGCTCCCTGCGCTCGCCACAATGCTCTGTGTGCGAAGAAGCCGCTTCTTCGCCTGCGGGAGAATCGGCGAGCGGCAGCTTCCCAAAGGCGAAGATGCAAGCTGCGGCACACAGGCACAGTGTGGGCAGCCTTCAGACTTAGAGAAAACAGTACTTTACCACTCTCCTGCCTTTTCCATGGTTATTCTATTGGAAAAGAACGAGTTTTGGACAACTACCTTTCATTCTTGCCAAACTCTTTGCAGACCCCCGTGCAAGCTTTAGAACAAGATTTTGGATGTTTTCTTTCCTGGCAGAGTTTCTCCTTGCAAGATATGGTGGAAAAGCTTTTGGCTGAGTGTAGAGCGGCAAGACACGCAGAAGACGCAGATACGCAGCTCTCCGAAGCTAAGTGCCGGTCCCGGGCTTCTTTCGGCACAAACCGCTCTCAGGAGCTCCCTGCGCTCGCCACAATGCTCTGTGTGCGAAGAAGCCGCTTCTTCGCCTCCGGGAGAATCGGCGAGCGGCAGCTTCCCAAAGGCGAAGATGCAAGCTGCGGCACACAGGCACAGTGTGGGCAGCCTTCAGACTTAGAGAAAACAGTACTTTACCACTCTCCTGCCTTTTCCATGGTTATTCTATTGGAAAAGAACGAGTTTTGGACAACTACCTTTCATTCTTGCCAAACTCTTTGCAGACCCCCGTGCAAGCTTTAGAACAAGATTTTGGATGTTTTCTTTCCTGGCAGAGTTTCTCCTTGCAAGATATGGTGGAAAAGCTTTTTGCTGAGTGTAGAGCGGCAAGACACGCAGAAGACGCAGATACGCAGCTCTCCGAAGCTAAGTGCCGGTCCCGGGCTTCTTTCGGCACAAACCGCTCTCAGGAGCTCCCTGCGCTCGCCACAATGCTCTGTGTGCGAAGAAGCCGCTTCTTCGCCTGCGGGAGAATCGGCGAGCGGCAGCTTCCCAAAGGCAAAGATGCAAGCTGCAGCACACAGGCACAGTGTGGGCAGCATTCAGACTTAGATAAAACAGTACTTTACCACTCTCCTGCCTTATCCATGGTTATTCTATTGGAAAAGAAGGAGTTTTGGACAACTACCTTTCATTCTTGCCAAACTCTTTGCAGACCCCCGTGCAAGCTTTAGAACAAGATTTTGGATGTTTTCTTTCCTGGCAGAGTTTCTCCTTGCAAGATATGGTGGAAAAGCTTTTTGCTGAGTGTAGAGCGGCAAGACACGCAGAAGACGCAGATACGCAGCTCTCCGAAGCTAAGTGCCGGTCCCGGGCTTCTTTCGGCACAAACCGCTCTCAGGAGCTCCCTGCGCTCGCCACAATGCTCTGTGTGCGAAGAAGCCGCTTCTTCGCCTGCGGGAGAATCGGCGAGCGGCAGCTTCCCAAAGGCAAAGATGCAAGCTGCAGCACACAGGCACAGTGTGGGCAGCATTCAGACTTAGATAAAACAGTACTTTACCACTCTCCTGCCTTATCCATGGTTATTCTATTGGAAAAGAAGGAGTTTTGGACAACTACCTTTCATTCTTGCCAAACTCTTTGCAGACCCCCGTGCAAGCTTTAGAACAAGATTTTGGATGTTTTCTTTCCTGGCAGAGTTTCTCCTTGCAAGATATGGTGGAAAAGCTTTTTGCTGAGTGTAGAGCGGCAAGACACGCAGAAGACGCAGATACGCAGCTCTCCGAAGCTAAGTGCCGGTCCCGGGCTTCTTTCGGCACAAACCGCTCTCAGGAGCTCCCTGCGCTCGCCACAATGCTCTGTGTGCGAAGAAGCCGCTTCTTCGCCTCCGGGAGAATCGGCGAGCGGCAGCTTGCCAAAGGCGAAGATGCAAGCTGCAGCACACAGGCACAGTGTGGGCAGCATTCAGACTTAGAGAAAACAGTACTTTACCACTCTCCTGCCTTTTCCATGGTTATTCTATTGGAAAAGAACGAGTTTTGGACAACTACCTTTCATTCTTGCCAAACTCTTTGCAGACCCCCGTGCAAGCTTTAGAACAAGATTTTGGATGTTTTCTTCCCTGGCAGAGTTTCTCCTTGCAAGATATGGTGGAAAAGCTTTTGGCTGAGTGTAGAGCGGCAAGACACGCAGAAGACGCAGATACGCAGCTCTCCGAAGCTAAGTGCCGGTCCCGGGCTTCTTTCGGCACAAAACGCTCTCAGGAGCTCCCTGCGCTCGCCACAATGCTCTGTGTGCGAAGAAGCCGCTTCTTCGCCTGCGGGAGAATCGGCGAGCGGCAGCTTCCCAAAGGCGAAGATGCAAGCTGCGGCACACAGGCACAGTGTGGGCAGCCTTCAGACTTAGAGAAAACAGTACTTTACCACTCTCCTGCCTTTTCCATGGTTATTCTATTGGAAAAGAACGAGTTTTGGACAACTACCTTTCATTCTTGCCAAACTCTTTGCAGACCCCCGTGCAAGCTTTAGAACAAGATTTTGGATGTTTTCTTTCCTGGCAGAGTTTCTCCTTGCAAGATATGGTGGAAAAGCTTTTGGCTGAGTGTAGAGCGGCAAGACACGCAGAAGACGCAGATACGCAGCTCTCCGAAGCTAAGTGCCGGTCCCGGGCTTCTTTCGGCACAAAACGCTCTCAGGAGCTCCCTGCGCTCGCCACAATGCTCTGTGTGCGAAGAAGCCGCTTCTTCGCCTGCGGGAGAATCGGCGAGCGGCAGCTTCCCAAAGGCGAAGATGCAAGCTGCAGCACACAGGCACAGTGTGGGCAGCCTTCAGACTTAGAGAAAACAGTACTTTACCACTCTCCTGCCTTTTCCATGGTTATTCTATTGGAAAAGAACGAGTTTTGGACAACTACCTTTCATTCTTGCCAAACTCTTTGCAGACCCCCGTGCAAGCTTTAGAACAAGATTTTGGATGTTTTCTTTCCTGGCAGAGTTTCTCCTTGCAAGATATGGTGGAAAAGCTTTTGGCTGAGTGTAGAGCGGCAAGACACGCAGAAGACGCAGATACGCAGCTCTCCGAAGCTAAGTGCCGGTCCCGGGCTTCTTTCGGCACAAAACGCTCTCAGGAGCTCCCTGCGCTCGCCACAATGCTCTGTGTGCGAAGAAGCCGCTTCTTCGCCTCCGGGAGAATCGGCGAGCGGCAGCTTCCCAAAGGCGAAGATGCAAGCTGCGGCACACAGGCACAGTGTGGGCAGCCTTCAGACTTAGAGAAAACAGTACTTTACCACTCTCCTGCCTTTTCCATGGTTATTCTATTGGAAAAGAACGAGTTTTGGACAACTACCTTTCATTCTTGCCAAACTCTTTGCAGACCCCCGTGCAAGCTTTAGGACAAGATTTTGGATGTTTTCTTTCCTGGCAGAGTTTCTCCTTGCAAGATATGGTGGAAAAGCTTTTTGCTGAGTGTAGAGCGGCAAGACACGCAGAAGACGCAGATACGCAGCTCTCCGAAGCTAAGTGCCGGTCCCGGGCTTCTTTCGGCACAAACCGCTCTCAGGAGCTCCCTGCGCTCGCCACAATGCTCTGTGTGCGAAGAAGCCGCTTCTTCGCCTGCGGGAGAATCGGCGAGCGGCAGCTTCCCAAAGGCGAAGATGCAAGCTGCAGCACACAGGCACAGTGTGGGCAGCCTTCAGACTTAGAGAAAACAGTACTTTACCACTCTCCTGCCTTTTCCATGGTTATTCTATTGGAAAAGAACGAGTTTTGGACAACTACCTTTCATTCTTGCCAAACTCTTTGCAGACCCCCGTGCAAGCTTTAGAACAAGATTTTGGATGTTTTCTTTCCTGGCAGAGTTTCTCCTTGCAAGATATGGTGGAAAAGCTTTTGGCTGAGTGTAGAGCGGCAAGACACGCAGAAGACGCAGATACGCAGCTCTCCGAAGCTAAGTGCCGGTCCCGGGCTTCTTTCGGCACAAACCGCTCTCAGGAGCTCCCTGCGCTCGCCACAATGCTCTGTGTGCGAAGAAGCCGCTTCTTCGCCTCCGGGAGAATCGGCGAGCGGCAGCTTCCCAAAGGCGAAGATGCAAGCTGCAGCACACAGGCACAGTGTGGGCAGCCTTCAGACTTAGAGAAAACAGTACTTTACCACTCTCCTGCCTTTTCCATGGTTATTCTATTGGAAAAGAACGAGTTTTGGACAACTACCTTTCATTCTTGCCAAACTCTTTGCAGACCCCCGTGCAAGCTTTAGAACCAGATTTTGGATGTTTTCTTTCCTGGCAGAGTTTCTCCTTGCAAGATATGGTGGAAAAGCTTTTTGCTGAGTGTAGAGCGGCAAGACACGCAGAAGACGCAGATACGCAGCTCTCCGAAGCTAAGTGCCGGTCCCGGGCTTCTTTCGGCACAAACCGCTCTCAGGAGCTCCCTGCGCTCGCCACAATGCTCTGTGTGCGAAGAAGCCGCTTCTTCGCCTGCGGGAGAATCGGCGAGCGGCAGCTTCCCAAAGGCGAAGATGCAAGCTGCGGCACACAGGCACAGTGTGGGCAGCCTTCAGACTTAGAGAAAACAGTACTTTACCACTCTCCTGCCTTTTCCATGGTTATTCTATTGGAAAAGAACGAGTTTTGGACAACTACCTTTCATTCTTGCCAAACTCTTTGCAGACCCCCGTGCAAGCTTTAGAACAAGATTTTGGATGTTTTCTTTCCTGGCAGAGTTTCTCCTTGCAAGATATGGTGGAAAAGCTTTTGGCTGAGTGTAGAGCGGCAAGACACGCAGAAGACGCAGATACGCAGCTCTCCGAAGCTAAGTGCCGGTCCCGGGCTTCTTTCGGCACAAACCGCTCTCAGGAGCTCCCTGCGCTCGCCACAATGCTCTGTGTGCGAAGAAGCCGCTTCTTCGCCTCCGGGAGAATCGGCGAGCGGCAGCTTCCCAAAGGCGAAGATGCAAGCTGCGGCACACAGGCACAGTGTGGGCAGCCTTCAGACTTAGAGAAAACAGTACTTTACCACTCTCCTGCCTTTTCCATGGTTATTCTATTGGAAAAGAACGAGTTTTGGACAACTACCTTTCATTCTTGCCAAACTCTTTGCAGACCCCCGTGCAAGCTTTAGAACAAGATTTTGGATGTTTTCTTTCCTGGCAGAGTTTCTCCTTGCAAGATATGGTGGAAAAGCTTTTTGCTGAGTGTAGAGCGGCAAGACACGCAGAAGACGCAGATACGCAGCTCTCCGAAGCTAAGTGCCGGTCCCGGGCTTCTTTCGGCACAAACCGCTCTCAGGAGCTCCCTGCGCTCGCCACAATGCTCTGTGTGCGAAGAAGCCGCTTCTTCGCCTGCGGGAGAATCGGCGAGCGGCAGCTTCCCAAAGGCAAAGATGCAAGCTGCAGCACACAGGCACAGTGTGGGCAGCATTCAGACTTAGATAAAACAGTACTTTACCACTCTCCTGCCTTATCCATGGTTATTCTATTGGAAAAGAAGGAGTTTTGGACAACTACCTTTCATTCTTGCCAAACTCTTTGCAGACCCCCGTGCAAGCTTTAGAACAAGATTTTGGATGTTTTCTTTCCTGGCAGAGTTTCTCCTTGCAAGATATGGTGGAAAAGCTTTTTGCTGAGTGTAGAGCGGCAAGACACACAGAAGACGCAGATACGCAGCTCTCCGAAGCTAAGTGCCGGTCCCGGGCTTCTTTCGGCACAAACCGCTCTCAGGAGCTCCCTGCGCTCGCCACAATGCTCTGTGTGCGAAGAAGCCGCTTCTTCGCCTCCGGGAGAATCGGCGAGCGGCAGCTTCCCAAAGGCGAAGATGCAAGCTGCGGCACACAGGCACAGTGTGGGCAGCCTTCAGACTTAGAGAAAACAGTACTTTACCACTCTCCTGCCTTTTCCATGGTTATTCTATTGGAAAAGAACGAGTTTTGGACAACTACCTTTCATTCTTGCCAAACTCTTTGCAGACCCCCGTGCAAGCTTTAGAACAAGATTTTGGATGTTTTCTTTCCTGGCAGAGTTTCTCCTTGCAAGATATGGTGGAAAAGCTTTTTGCTGAGTGTAGAGCGGCAAGACACGCAGAAGACGCAGATACGCAGCTCTCCGAAGCTAAGTGCCGGTCCCGGGCTTCTTTCGGCACAAACCGCTCTCAGGAGCTCCCTGCGCTCGCCACAATGCTCTGTGTGCGAAGAAGCCGCTTCTTCGCCTGCGGGAGAATCGGCGAGCGGCAGCTTCCCAAAGGCGAAGATGCAAGCTGCGGCACACAGGCACAGTGTGGGCAGCCTTCAGACTTAGAGAAAACAGTACTTTACCACTCTCCTGCCTTTTCCATGGTTATTCTATTGGAAAAGAACGAGTTTTGGACAACTACCTTTCATTCTTGCCAAACTCTTTGCAGACCCCCGTGCAAGCTTTAGAACAAGATTTTGGATGTTTTCTTTCCTGGCAGAGTTTCTCCTTGCAAGATATGGTGGAAAAGCTTTTGGCTGAGTGTAGAGCGGCAAGACACGCAGAAGACGCAGATACGCAGCTCTCCGAAGCTAAGTGCCGGTCCCGGGCTTCTTTCGGCACAAACCGCTCTCAGGAGCTCCCTGCGCTCGCCACAATGCTCTGTGTGCGAAGAAGCCGCTTCTTCGCCTCCGGGAGAATCGGCGAGCGGCAGCTTCGCAAAGGCGAAGATGCAAGCTGCAGCACACAGGCACAGTGTGGGCAGCCTTCAGACTTAGAGAAAACAGTACTTTACCACTCTCCTGCCTTTTCCATGGTTATTCTATTGGAAAAGAACGAGTTTTGGACAACTACCTTTCATTCTTGCCAAACTCTTTGCAGACCCCCGTGCAAGCTTTAGAAGAAGATTTTGGATGTTTTCTTTCCTGGCAGAGTTTCTCCTTGCAAGATATGGTGGAAAAGCTTTTTGCTGAGTGTAGAGCGGCAAGACACGCAGAAGACGCAGATACGCAGCTCTCCGAAGCTAAGTGCCGGTCCCGGGCTTCTTTCGGCACAAACCGCTCTCAGGAGCTCCCTGCGCTCGCCACAATGCTCTGTGTGCGAAGAAGCCGCTTCTTCGCCTGCGGGAGAATTGGCGAGCGGCAGCTTCCCAAAGGCGAAGATGCAAGCTGCAGCACACAGGCACAGTGTGGGCAGCCTTCAGACTTAGAGAAAACAGTACTTTACCACTCTCCTGCCTTTTCCATGGTTATTCTATTGGAAAAGAACGAGTTTTGGACAACTACCTTTCATTCTTGCCAAACTCTTTGCAGACCCCCGTGCAAGCTTTAGAACAAGATTTTGGATGTTTTCTTTCCTGGCAGAGTTTCTCCTTGCAAGATATGGTGGAAAAGCTTTTGGCTGAGTGTAGAGCGGCAAGACACGCAGAAGACGCAGATACGCAGCTCTCCGAAGCTAAGTGCCGGTCCCGGGCTTCTTTCGGCACAAACCGCTCTCAGGAGCTCCCTGCGCTCGCCACAATGCTCTGTGTGCGAAGAAGCCGCTTCTTCGCCTCCGGGAGAATCGGCGAGCGGCAGCTTCCCAAAGGCGAAGATGCAAGCTGCGGCACACAGGCACAGTGTGGGCAGCCTTCAGACTTAGAGAAAACAGTACTTTACCACTCTCCTGCCTTTTCCATGGTTATTCTATTGGAAAAGAACGAGTTTTGGACAACTACCTTTCATTCTTGCCAAACTCTTTGCAGACCCCCGTGCAAGCTTTAGAACAAGATTTTGGATGTTTTCTTTCCTGGCAGAGTTTCTCCTTGCAAGATATGGTGGAAAAGCTTTTTGCTGAGTGTAGAGCGGCAAGACACGCAGAAGACGCAGATACGCAGCTCTCCGAAGCTAAGTGCCGGTCCCGGGCTTCTTTCGGCACAAACCGCTCTCAGGAGCTCCCTGCGCTCGCCACAATGCTCTGTGTGCGAAGAAGCCGCTTCTTCGCCTGCGGGAGAATCGGCGAGCGGCAGCTTCCCAAAGGCAAAGATGCAAGCTGCAGCACACAGGCACAGTGTGGGCAGCATTCAGACTTAGATAAAACAGTACTTTACCACTCTCCTGCCTTATCCATGGTTATTCTATTGGAAAAGAAGGAGTTTTGGACAACTACCTTTCATTCTTGCCAAACTCTTTGCAGACCCCCGTGCAAGCTTTAGAACAAGATTTTGGATGTTTTCTTTCCTGGCAGAGTTTCTCCTTGCAAGATATGGTGGAAAAGCTTTTTGCTGAGTGTAGAGCGGCAAGACACGCAGAAGACGCAGATACGCAGCTCTCCGAAGCTAAGTGCCGGTCCCGGGCTTCTTTCGGCACAAACCGCTCTCAGGAGCTCCCTGCGCTCGCCACAATGCTCTGTGTGCGAAGAAGCCGCTTCTTCGCCTGCGGGAGAATCGGCGAGCGGCAGCTTCCCAAAGGCAAAGATGCAAGCTGCAGCACACAGGCACAGTGTGGGCAGCATTCAGACTTAGATAAAACAGTACTTTACCACTCTCCTGCCTTTTCCATGGTTATTCTATTGGAAAAGAAGGAGTTTTGGACAACTACCTTTCATTCTTGCCAAACTCTTTGCAGACCCCCGTGCAAGCTTTAGAACAAGATTTTGGATGTTTTCTTTCCTGGCAGAGTTTCTCCTTGCAAGATATGGTGGAAAAGCTTTTTGCTGAGTGTAGAGCGGCAAGACACGCAGAAGACGCAGATACGCAGCTCTCCGAAGCTAAGTGCCGGTCCCGGGCTTCTTTCGGCACAAACCGCTCTCAGGAGCTCCCTGCGCTCGCCACAATGCTCTGTGTGCGAAGAAGCCGCTTCTTCGCCTCCGGGAGAATCGGCGAGCGGCAGCTTCCCAAAGGCGAAGATGCAAGCTGCAGCACACAGGCACAGTGTGGGCAGCCTTCAGACTTAGAGAAAACAGTACTTTACCACTCTCCTGCCTTTTCCATGGTTATTCTATTGGAAAAGAACGAGTTTTGGACAACTACCTTTCATTCTTGCCAAACTCTTTGCAGACCCCCGTGCAAGCTTTAGAACAAGATTTTGGATGTTTTCTTTCCTGGCAGAGTTTCTCCTTGCAAGATATGGTGGAAAAGCTTTTTGCTGAGTGTAGAGCGGCAAGACACGCAGAAGACGCAGATACGCAGCTCTCCGAAGCTAAGTGCCGGTCCCGGGCTTCTTTCGGCACAAACCGCTCTCAGGAGCTCCCTGCGCTCGCCACAATGCTCTGTGTGCGAAGAAGCCGCTTCTTCGCCTGCGGGAGAATCGGCGAGCGGCAGCTTCCCAAAGGCGAAGATGCAAGCTGCGGCACACAGGCACAGTGTGGGCAGCCTTCAGACTTAGAGAAAACAGTACTTTACCACTCTCCTGCCTTTTCCATGGTTATTCTATTGGAAAAGAACGAGTTTTGGACAACTACCTTTCATTCTTGCCAAACTCTTTGCAGACCCCCGTGCAAGCTTTAGAACAAGATTTTGGATGTTTTCTTTCCTGGCAGAGTTTCTCCTTGCAAGATATGGTGGAAAAGCTTTTTGCTGAGTGTAGAGCGGCAAGACACGCAGAAGACGCAGATACGCAGCTCTCCGAAGCTAAGTGCCGGTCCCGGGCTTCTTTCGGCACAAACCGCTCTCAGGAGCTCCCTGCGCTCGCCACAATGCTCTGTGTGCGAAGAAGCCGCTTCTTCGCCTGCGGGAGAATCGGCGAGCGGCAGCTTCCCAAAGGCGAAGATGCAAGCTGCGGCACACAGGCACAGTGTGGGCAGCCTTCAGACTTAGAGAAAACAGTACTTTACCACTCTCCTGCCTTTTCCATGGTTATTCTATTGGAAAAGAACGAGTTTTGGACAACTACCTTTCATTCTTGCCAAACTCTTTGCAGACCCCCGTGCAAGCTTTAGAACAAGATTTTGGATGTTTTCTTTCCTGGCAGAGTTTCTCCTTGCAAGATATGGTGGAAAAGCTTTTGGCTGAGTGTAGAGCGGCAAGACACGCAGAAGACGCAGATACGCAGCTCTCCGAAGCTAAGTGCCGGTCCCGGGCTTCTTTCGGCACAAACCGCTCTCAGGAGCTCCCTGCGCTCGCCACAATGCTCTGTGTGCGAAGAAGCCGCTTCTTCGCCTCCGGGAGAATCGGCGAGCGGCAGCTTCCCAAAGGCAAAGATGCAAGCTGCAGCACACAGGCACAGTGTGGGCAGCATTCAGACTTAGATAAAACAGTACTTTACCACTCTCCTGCCTTATCCATGGTTATTCTATTGGAAAAGAACGAGTTTTGGACAACTACCTTTCATTCTTGCCAAACTCTTTGCAGACCCCCGTGCAAGCTTTAGAACAAGTTTTTGGATGTTTTCTTTCCTGGCAGAGTTTCTCCTTGCAAGATATGGTGGAAAAGCTTTTTGCTGAGTGTAGAGCGGCAAGACACACAGAAGACGCGGATACGCAGCTCTCCGAAGCTAAGTGCCGGTCCCGGGCTTCTTTCGGCACAAACCGCTCTCAGGAGCTCCCTGCGCTCGCCACAATGCTCTGTGTGCGAAGAAGCCGCTTCTTCGCCTGCGGGAGAATCGGCGAGCGGCAGCTTCCCAAAGGCGAAGATGCAAGCTGCGGCACACAGGCACAGTGTGGGCAGCCTTCAGACTTAGAGAAAACAGTACTTTACCACTCTCCTGCCTTTTCCATGGTTATTCTATTGGAAAAGAACGAGTTTTGGACAACTACCTTTCATTCTTGCCAAACTCTTTGCAGACCCCCGTGCAAGCTTTAGAACAAGATTTTGGATGTTTTCTTTCCTGGCAGAGTTTCTCCTTGCAAGATATGGTGGAAAAGCTTTTGGCTGAGTGTAGAGCGGCAAGACACGCAGAAGACGCAGATACGCAGCTCTCCGAAGCTAAGTGCCGGTCCCGGGCTTCTTTCGGCACAAACCGCTCTCAGGAGCTCCCTGCGCTCGCCACAATGCTCTGTGTGCGAAGAAGCCGCTTCTTCGCCTCCGGGAGAATCGGCGAGCGGCAGCTTGCCAAAGGCGAAGATGCAAGCTGCGGCACACAGGCACAGTGTGGGCAGCCTTCAGACTTAGAGAAAACAGTACTTTACCACTCTCCTGCCTTTTCCATGGTTATTCTATTGGAAAAGAACGAGTTTTGGACAACTACCTTTCATTCTTGCCAAACTCTTTGCAGACCCCCGTGCAAGCTTTAGAACAAGATTTTGGATGTTTTCTTTCCTGGCAGAGTTTCTCCTTGCAAGATATGGTGGAAAAGCTTTTTGCTGAGTGTAGAGCGGCAAGACACGCAGAAGACGCAGATACGCAGCTCTCCGAAGCTAAGTGCCGGTCCCGGGCTTCTTTCGGCACAAACCGCTCTCAGGAGCTCCCTGCGCTCGCCACAATGCTCTGTGTGCGAAGAAGCCGCTTCTTCGCCTGCGGGAGAATCGGCGAGCGGCAGCTTCCCAAAGGCAAAGATGCAAGCTGCAGCACACAGGCACAGTGTGGGCAGCATTCAGACTTAGATAAAACAGTACTTTACCACTCTCCTGCCTTATCCATGGTTATTCTATTGGAAAAGAAGGAGTTTTGGACAACTACCTTTCATTCTTGCCAAACTCTTTGCAGACCCCCGTGCAAGCTTTAGAACAAGATTTTGGATGTTTTCTTTCCTGGCAGAGTTTCTCCTTGCAAGATATGGTGGAAAAGCTTTTTGCTGAGTGTAGAGCGGCAAGACACGCAGAAGACGCAGATACGCAGCTCTCCGAAGCTAAGTGCCGGTCCCGGGCTTCTTTCGGCACAAACCGCTCTCAGCAGCTCCCTGCGCTCGCCACAATGCTCTGTGTGCGAAGAAGCCGCTTCTTCGCCTGCGGGAGAATCGGCGAGCGGCAGCTTCCCAAAGGCAAAGATGCAAGCTGCAGCACACAGGCACAGTGTGGGCAGCATTCAGACTTAGATAAAACAGTACTTTACCACTCTCCTGCCTTATCCATGGTTATTCTATTGGAAAAGAAGGAGTTTTGGACAACTACCTTTCATTCTTGCCAAACTCTTTGCAGACCCCCGTGCAAGCTTTAGAACAAGATTTTGGATGTTTTCTTTCCTGGCAGAGTTTCTCCTTGCAAGATATGGTGGAAAAGCTTTTTGCTGAGTGTAGAGCGGCAAGACACGCAGAAGACGCAGATACGCAGCTCTCCGAAGCTAAGTGCCGGTCCCGGGCTTCTTTCGGCACAAACCGCTCTCAGGAGCTCCCTGCGCTCGCCACAATGCTCTGTGTGCGAAGAAGCCGCTTCTTCGCCTCCGGGAGAATCGGCGAGCGGCAGCTTGCCAAAGGCGAAGATGCAAGCTGCAGCACACAGGCACAGTGTGGGCAGCATTCAGACTTAGAGAAAACAGTACTTTACCACTCTCCTGCCTTTTCCATGGTTATTCTATTGGAAAAGAACGAGTTTTGGACAACTACCTTTCATTCTTGCCAAACTCTTTGCAGACCCCCGTGCAAGCTTTAGAACAAGATTTTGGATGTTTTCTTCCCTGGCAGAGTTTCTCCTTGCAAGATATGGTGGAAAAGCTTTTGGCTGAGTGTAGAGCGGCAAGACACGCAGAAGACGCAGATACGCAGCTCTCCGAAGCTAAGTGCCGGTCCCGGGCTTCTTTCGGCACAAAACGCTCTCAGGAGCTCCCTGCGCTCGCCACAATGCTCTGTGTGCGAAGAAGCCGCTTCTTCGCCTGCGGGAGAATCGGCGAGCGGCAGCTTCCCAAAGGCGAAGATGCAAGCTGCGGCACACAGGCACAGTGTGGGCAGCCTTCAGACTTAGAGAAAACAGTACTTTACCACTCTCCTGCCTTATCCATGGTTATTCTATTGGAAAAGAACGAGTTTTGGACAACTACCTTTCATTCTTGCCAAACTCTTTGCAGACCCCCGTGCAAGCTTTAGAACAAGATTTTGGATGTTTTCTTTCCTGGCAGAGTTTCTCCTTGCAAGATATGGTGGAAAAGCTTTTGGCTGAGTGTAGAGCGGCAAGACACGCAGAAGACGCAGATACGCAGCTCTCCGAAGCTAAGTGCCGGTCCCGGGCTTCTTTCGGCACAAACCGCTCTCAGGAGCTCCCTGCGCTCGCCACAATGCTCTGTGTGCGAAGAAGCCGCTTCTTCGCCTCCGGGAGAATCGGCGAGCGGCAGCTTCCCAAAGGCGAAGATGCAAGCTGCAGCACACAGGCACAGTGTGGGCAGCCTTCAGACTTAGAGAAAACAGTACTTTACCACTCTCCTGCCTTTTCCATGGTTATTCTATTGGAAAAGAACGAGTTTTGGACAACTACCTTTCATTCTTGCCAAACTCTTTGCAGACCCCCGTGCAAGCTTTAGAACAAGATTTTGGATGTTTTCTTTCCTGGCAGAGTTTCTCCTTGCAAGATATGGTGGAAAAGCTTTTTGCTGAGTGTAGAGCGGCAAGACACGCAGAAGACGCAGATACGCAGCTCTCCGAAGCTAAGTGCCGGTCCCGGGCTTCTTTCGGCACAAACCGCTCTCAGGAGCTCCCTGCGCTCGCCACAATGCTCTGTGTGCGAAGAAGCCGCTTCTTCGCCTGCGGGAGAATCGGCGAGCGGCAGCTTCCCAAAGGCGAAGATGCAAGCTGCAGCACACAGGCACAGTGTGGGCAGCCTTCAGACTTAGAGAAAACAGTACTTTACCACTCTCCTGCCTTTTCCATGGTTATTCTATTGGAAAAGAACGAGTTTTGGACAACTACCTTTCATTCTTGCCAAACTCTTTGCAGACCCCCGTGCAAGCTTTAGAACAAGATTTTGGATGTTTTCTTTCCTGGCAGAGTTTCTCCTTGCAAGATATGGTGGAAAAGCTTTTGGCTGAGTGTAGAGCGGCAAGACACGCAGAAGACGCAGATACGCAGCTCTCCGAAGCTAAGTGCCGGTCCCGGGCTTCTTTCGGCACAAACCGCTCTCAGGAGCTCCCTGCGCTCGCCACAATGCTCTGTGTGCGAAGAAGCCGCTTCTTCGCCTGCGGGAGAATCGGCGAGCGGCAGCTTCCCAAAGGCGAAGATGCAAGCTGCGGCACACAGGCACAGTGTGGGCAGCCTTCAGACTTAGAGAAAACAGTACTTTACCACTCTCCTGCCTTTTCCATGGTTATTCTATTGGAAAAGAACGAGTTTTGGACAACTACCTTTCATTCTTGCCAAACTCTTTGCAGACCCCCGTGCAAGCTTTAGAACAAGATTTTGGATGTTTTCTTTCCTGGCAGAGTTTCTCCTTGCAAGATATGGTGGAAAAGCTTTTGGCTGAGTGTAGAGCGGCAAGACACGCAGAAGACGCAGATACGCAGCTCTCCGAAGCTAAGTGCCGGTCCCGGGCTTCTTTCGGCACAAACCGCTCTCAGGAGCTCCCTGCGCTCGCCACAATGCTCTGTGTGCGAAGAAGCCGCTTCTTCGCCTCCGGGAGAATCGGCGAGCGGCAGCTTCCCAAAGGCGAAGATGCAAGCTGCAGCACACAGGCACAGTGTGGGCAGCCTTCAGACTTAGAGAAAACAGTACTTTACCACTCTCCTGCCTTTTCCATGGTTATTCTATTGGAAAAGAACGAGTTTTGGACAACTACCTTTCATTCTTGCCAAACTCTTTGCAGACCCCCGTGCAAGCTTTAGAACAAGATTTTGGATGTTTTCTTTCCTGGCAGAGTTTCTCCTTGCAAGATATGGTGGAAAAGCTTTTTGCTGAGTGTAGAGCGGCAAGACACGCAGAAGACGCAGATACGCAGCTCTCCGAAGCTAAGTGCCGGTCCCGGGCTTCTTTCGGCACAAACCGCTCTCAGGAGCTCCCTGCGCTCGCCACAATGCTCTGTGTGCGAAGAAGCCGCTTCTTCGCCTCCGGGAGAATCGGCGAGCGGCAGCTTCGCAAAGGCGAAGATGCAAGCTGCAGCACACAGGCACAGTGTGGGCAGCCTTCAGACTTAGAGAAAACAGTACTTTACCACTCTCCTGCCTTTTCCATGGTTATTCTATTGGAAAAGAACGAGTTTTGGACAACTACCTTTCATTCTTGCCAAACTCTTTGCAGACCCCCGTGCAAGCTTTAGAACAAGATTTTGGATGTTTTCTTTCCTGGCAGAGTTTCTCCTTGCAAGATATGGTGGAAAAGCTTTTTGCTGAGTGTAGAGCGGCAAGACACGCAGAAGACGCAGATACGCAGCTCTCCGAAGCTAAGTGCCGGTCCCGGGCTTCTTTCGGCACAAACCGCTCTCAGGAGCTCCCTGCGCTCGCCACAATGCTCTGTGTGCGAAGAAGCCGCTTCTTCGCCTGCGGGAGAATCGGCGAGCGGCAGCTTCCCAAAGGCAAAGATGCAAGCTGCAGCACACAGGCACAGTGTGGGCAGCATTCAGACTTAGATAAAACAGTACTTTACCACTCTCCTGCCTTATCCATGGTTATTCTATTGGAAAAGAACGAGTTTTGGACAACTACCTTTCATTCTTGCCAAACTCTTTGCAGACCCCCGTGCAAGCTTTAGAACAAGATTTTGGATGTTTTCTTTCCTGGCAGAGTTTCTCCTTGCAAGATATGGTGGAAAAGCTTTTTGCTGAGTGTAGAGCGGCAAGACACGCAGAAGACGCAGATACGCAGCTCTCCGAAGCTAAGTGCCGGTCCCGGGCTTCTTTCGGCACAAACCGCTCTCAGGAGCTCCCTGCGCTCGCCACAATGCTCTGTGTGCGAAGAAGCCGCTTCTTCGCCTCCGGGAGAATCGGCGAGCGGCAGCTTGCCAAAGGCGAAGATGCAAGCTGCAGCACACAGGCACAGTGTGGGCAGCATTCAGACTTAGAGAAAACAGTACTTTACCACTCTCCTGCCTTTTCCATGGTTATTCTATTGGAAAAGAACGAGTTTTGGACAACTACCTTTCATTCTTGCCAAACTCTTTGCAGACCCCCGTGCAAGCTTTAGAACAAGTTTTTGGATGTTTTCTTCCCTGGCAGAGTTTCTCCTTGCAAGATATGGTGGAAAAGCTTTTTGCTGAGTGTAGAGCGGCAAGACACGCAGAAGACGCAGATACGCAGCTCTCCGAAGCTAAGTGCCGGTCCCGGGCTTCTTTCGGCACAAACCGCTCTCAGGAGCTCCCTGCGCTCGCCACAATGCTCTGTGTGCGAAGAAGCCGCTTCTTCGCCTCCGGGAGAATCGGCGAGCGGCAGCTTCCCAAAGGCGAAGATGCAAGCTGCAGCACACAGGCACAGTGTGGGCAGCATTCAGACTTAGAGAAAACAGTACTTTACCACTCTCCTGCCTTTTCCATGGTTATTCTATTGGAAAAGAACGAGTTTTGGACAACTACCTTTCATTCTTGCCAAACTCTTTGCAGACCCCCGTGCAAGCTTTAGAACAAGATTTTGGATGTTTTCTTCCCTGGCAGAGTTTCTCCTTGCAAGATATGGTGGAAAAGCTTTTGGCTGAGTGTAGAGCGGCAAGACACGCAGAAGACGCAGATACGCAGCTCTCCGAAGCTAAGTGCCGGTCCCGGGCTTCTTTCGGCACAAAACGCTCTCAGGAGCTCCCTGCGCTCGCCACAATGCTCTGTGTGCGAAGAAGCCGCTTCTTCGCCTGCGGGAGAATCGGCGAGCGGCAGCTTCCCAAAGGCGAAGATGCAAGCTGCGGCACACAGGCACAGTGTGGGCAGCCTTCAGACTTAGAGAAAACAGTACTTTACCACTCTCCTGCCTTTTCCATGGTTATTCTATTGGAAAAGAACGAGTTTTGGACAACTACCTTTCATTCTTGCCAAACTCTTTGCAGACCCCCGTGCAAGCTTTAGAACAAGATTTTGGATGTTTTCTTTCCTGGCAGAGTTTCTCCTTGCAAGATATGGTGGAAAAGCTTTTGGCTGAGTGTAGAGCGGCAAGACACGCAGAAGACGCAGATACGCAGCTCTCCGAAGCTAAGTGCCGGTCCCGGGCTTCTTTCGGCACAAACCGCTCTCAGGAGCTCCCTGCGCTCGCCACAATGCTCTGTGTGCGAAGAAGCCGCTTCTTCGCCTCCGGGAGAATCGGCGAGCGGCAGCTTCCCAAAGGCGAAGATGCAAGCTGCGGCACACAGGCACAGTGTGGGCAGCCTTCAGACTTAGAGAAAACAGTACTTTACCACTCTCCTGCCTTTTCCATGGTTATTCTATTGGAAAAGAACGAGTTTTGGACAACTACCTTTCATTCTTGCCAAACTCTTTGCAGACCCCCGTGCAAGCTTTAGAACAAGATTTTGGATGTTTTCTTTCCTGGCAGAGTTTCTCCTTGCAAGATATGGTGGAAAAGCTTTTTGCTGAGTGTAGAGCGGCAAGACACGCAGAAGACGCAGATACGCAGCTCTCCGAAGCTAAGTGCCGGTCCCGGGCTTCTTTCGGCACAAACCGCTCTCAGGAGCTCCCTGCGCTCGCCACAATGCTCTGTGTGCGAAGAAGCCGCTTCTTCGCCTGCGGGAGAATCGGCGAGCGGCAGCTTCCCAAAGGCGAAGATGCAAGCTGCAGCACACAGGCACAGTGTGGGCAGCCTTCAGACTTAGAGAAAACAGTACTTTACCACTCTCCTGCCTTATCCATGGTTATTCTATTGGAAAAGAACGAGTTTTGGACAACTACCTTTCATTCTTGCCAAACTCTTTGCAGACCCCCGTGCAAGCTTTAGAACAAGATTTTGGATGTTTTCTTTCCTGGCAGAGTTTCTCCTTGCAAGATATGGTGGAAAAGCTTTTGGCTGAGTGTAGAGCGGCAAGACACGCAGAAGACGCAGATACGCAGCTCTCCGAAGCTAAGTGCCGGTCCCGGGCTTCTTTCGGCACAAACCGCTCTCAGGAGCTCCCTGCGCTCGCCACAATGCTCTGTGTGCGAAGAAGCCGCTTCTTCGCCTCCGGGAGAATCGGCGAGCGGCAGCTTCCCAAAGGCGAAGATGCAAGCTGCGGCACACAGGCACAGTGTGGGCAGCCTTCAGACTTAGAGAAAACAGTACTTTACCACTCTCCTGCCTTTTCCATGGTTAT
Source organism: Molothrus aeneus (assembly GCF_037042795.1). Lineage (NCBI taxonomy): Eukaryota > Metazoa > Chordata > Aves > Passeriformes > Icteridae > Molothrus > Molothrus aeneus. The sequence goes on along the minus strand of NW_027098885.1, from coordinate 7,356 downwards.
TCTATTGGAAAAGAACGAGTTTTGGACAACTACCTTTCATTCTTGCCAAACTCTTTGCAGACCCCCGTGCAAGCTTTAGAACAAGATTTTGGATGTTTTCTTTCCTGGCAGAGTTTCTCCTTGCAAGATATGGTGGAAAAGCTTTTGGCTGAGTGTAGAGCGGCAAGACACGCAGAAGACGCAGATACGCAGCTCTCCGAAGCTAAGTGCCGGTCCCGGGCTTCTTTCGGCACAAACCGCTCTCAGGAGCTCCCTGCGCTCGCCACAATGCTCTGTGTGCGAAGAAGCCGCTTCTTCGCCTCCGGGAGAATCGGCGAGCGGCAGCTTCCCAAAGGCGAAGATGCAAGCTGCGGCACACAGGCACAGTGTGGGCAGCCTTCAGACTTAGAGAAAACAGTACTTTACCACTCTCCTGCCTTTTCCATGGTTATTCTATTGGAAAAGAACGAGTTTTGGACAACTACCTTTCATTCTTGCCAAACTCTTTGCAGACCCCCGTGCAAGCTTTAGAACAAGATTTTGGATGTTTTCTTTCCTGGCAGAGTTTCTCCTTGCAAGATATGGTGGAAAAGCTTTTTGCTGAGTGTAGAGCGGCAAGACACGCAGAAGACGCAGATACGCAGCTCTCCGAAGCTAAGTGCCGGTCCCGGGCTTCTTTCGGCACAAACCGCTCTCAGGAGCTCCCTGCGCTCGCCACAATGCTCTGTGTGCGAAGAAGCCGCTTCTTCGCCTCCGGGAGAATCGGCGAGCGGCAGCTTCGCAAAGGCGAAGATGCAAGCTGCAGCACACAGGCACAGTGTGGGCAGCCTTCAGACTTAGAGAAAACAGTACTTTACCACTCTCCTGCCTTTTCCATGGTTATTCTATTGGAAAAGAACGAGTTTTGGACAACTACCTTTCATTCTTGCCAAACTCTTTGCAGACCCCCGTGCAAGCTTTAGAACAAGATTTTGGATGTTTTCTTTCCTGGCAGAGTTTCTCCTTGCAAGATATGGTGGAAAAGCTTTTTGCTGAGTGTAGAGCGGCAAGACACGCAGAAGACGCAGATACGCAGCTCTCCGAAGCTAAGTGCCGGTCCCGGGCTTCTTTCGGCACAAACCGCTCTCAGGAGCTCCCTGCGCTCGCCACAATGCTCTGTGTGCGAAGAAGCCGCTTCTTCGCCTCCGGGAGAATCGGCGAGCGGCAGCTTGCCAAAGGCGAAGATGCAAGCTGCAGCACACAGGCACAGTGTGGGCAGCATTCAGACTTAGAGAAAACAGTACTTTACCACTCTCCTGCCTTTTCCATGGTTATTCTATTGGAAAAGAACGAGTTTTGGACAACTACCTTTCATTCTTGCCAAACTCTTTGCAGACCCCCGTGCAAGCTTTAGAACAAGTTTTTGGATGTTTTCTTTCCTGGCAGAGTTTCTCCTTGCAAGATATGGTGGAAAAGCTTTTTGCTGAGTGTAGAGCGGCAAGACACGCAGAAGACGCAGATACGCAGCTCTCCGAAGCTAAGTGCCGGTCCCGGGCTTCTTTCGGCACAAACCGCTCTCAGGAGCTCCCTGCGCTCGCCACAATGCTCTGTGTGCGAAGAAGCCGCTTCTTCGCCTCCGGGAGAATCGGCGAGCGGCAGCTTCCCAAAGGCGAAGATGCAAGCTGCAGCACACAGGCACAGTGTGGGCAGCATTCAGACTTAGAGAAAACAGTACTTTACCACTCTCCTGCCTTTTCCATGGTTATTCTATTGGAAAAGAACGAGTTTTGGACAACTACCTTTCATTCTTGCCAAACTCTTTGCAGACCCCCGTGCAAGCTTTAGAACAAGATTTTGGATGTTTTCTTCCCTGGCAGAGTTTCTCCTTGCAAGATATGGTGGAAAAGCTTTTTGCTGAGTGTAGAGCGGCAAGACACGCAGAAGACGCAGATACGCAGCTCTCCGAAGCTAAGTGCCGGTCCCGGGCTTCTTTCGGCACAAAACGCTCTCAGGAGCTCCCTGCGCTCGCCACAATGCTCTGTGTGCGAAGAAGCCGCTTCTTCGCCTGCGGGAGAATCGGCGAGCGGCAGCTTCCCAAAGGCGAAGATGCAAGCTGCGGCACACAGGCACAGTGTGGGCAGCCTTCAGACTTAGAGAAAACAGTACTTTACCACTCTCCTGCCTTTTCCATGGTTATTCTATTGGAAAAGAACGAGTTTTGGACAACTACCTTTCATTCTTGCCAAACTCTTTGCAGACCCCCGTGCAAGCTTTAGAACAAGATTTTGGATGTTTTCTTTCCTGGCAGAGTTTCTCCTTGCAAGATATGGTGGAAAAGCTTTTGGCTGAGTGTAGAGCGGCAAGACACGCAGAAGACGCAGATACGCAGCTCTCCGAAGCTAAGTGCCGGTCCCGGGCTTCTTTCGGCACAAACCGCTCTCAGGAGCTCCCTGCGCTCGCCACAATGCTCTGTGTGCGAAGAAGCCGCTTCTTCGCCTCCGGGAGAATCGGCGAGCGGCAGCTTCCCAAAGGCGAAGATGCAAGCTGCGGCACACAGGCACAGTGTGGGCAGCCTTCAGACTTAGAGAAAACAGTACTTTACCACTCTCCTGCCTTTTCCATGGTTATTCTATTGGAAAAGAACGAGTTTTGGACAACTACCTTTCATTCTTGCCAAACTCTTTGCAGACCCCCGTGCAAGCTTTAGAACAAGATTTTGGATGTTTTCTTTCCTGGCAGAGTTTCTCCTTGCAAGATATGGTGGAAAAGCTTTTTGCTGAGTGTAGAGCGGCAAGACACGCAGAAGACGCAGATACGCAGCTCTCCGAAGCTAAGTGCCGGTCCCGGGCTTCTTTCGGCACAAACCGCTCTCAGGAGCTCCCTGCGCTCGCCACAATGCTCTGTGTGCGAAGAAGCCGCTTCTTCGCCTGCGGGAGAATCGGCGAGCGGCAGCTTCCCAAAGGCGAAGATGCAAGCTGCAGCACACAGGCACAGTGTGGGCAGCCTTCAGACTTAGAGAAAACAGTACTTTACCACTCTCCTGCCTTATCCATGGTTATTCTATTGGAAAAGAACGAGTTTTGGACAACTACCTTTCATTCTTGCCAAACTCTTTGCAGACCCCCGTGCAAGCTTTAGAACAAGATTTTGGATGTTTTCTTTCCTGGCAGAGTTTCTCCTTGCAAGATATGGTGGAAAAGCTTTTGGCTGAGTGTAGAGCGGCAAGACACGCAGAAGACGCAGATACGCAGCTCTCCGAAGCTAAGTGCCGGTCCCGGGCTTCTTTCGGCACAAACCGCTCTCAGGAGCTCCCTGCGCTCGCCACAATGCTCTGTGTGCGAAGAAGCCGCTTCTTCGCCTCCGGGAGAATCGGCGAGCGGCAGCTTCCCAAAGGCGAAGATGCAAGCTGCAGCACACAGGCACAGTGTGGGCAGCATTCAGACTTAGAGAAAACAGTACTTTACCACTCTCCTGCCTTTTCCATGGTTATTCTATTGGAAAAGAACGAGTTTTGGACAACTACCTTTCATTCTTGCCAAACTCTTTGCAGACCCCCGTGCAAGCTTTAGAACAAGATTTTGGATGTTTTCTTCCCTGGCAGAGTTTCTCCTTGCAAGATATGGTGGAAAAGCTTTTGGCTGAGTGTAGAGCGGCAAGACACGCAGAAGACGCAGATACGCAGCTCTCCGAAGCTAAGTGCCGGTCCCGGGCTTCTTTCGGCACAAAACGCTCTCAGGAGCTCCCTGCGCTCGCCACAATGCTCTGTGTGCGAAGAAGCCGCTTCTTCGCCTGCGGGAGAATCGGCGAGCGGCAGCTTCCCAAAGGCGAAGATGCAAGCTGCGGCACACAGGCACAGTGTGGGCAGCCTTCAGACTTAGAGAAAACAGTACTTTACCACTCTCCTGCCTTTTCCATGGTTATTCTATTGGAAAAGAACGAGTTTTGGACAACTACCTTTCATTCTTGCCAAACTCTTTGCAGACCCCCGTGCAAGCTTTAGAACAAGATTTTGGATGTTTTCTTTCCTGGCAGAGTTTCTCCTTGCAAGATATGGTGGAAAAGCTTTTGGCTGAGTGTAGAGCGGCAAGACACGCAGAAGACGCAGATACGCAGCTCTCCGAAGCTAAGTGCCGGTCCCGGGCTTCTTTCGGCACAAACCGCTCTCAGGAGCTCCCTGCGCTCGCCACAATGCTCTGTGTGCGAAGAAGCCGCTTCTTCGCCTCCGGGAGAATCGGCGAGCGGCAGCTTCCCAAAGGCGAAGATGCAAGCTGCGGCACACAGGCACAGTGTGGGCAGCCTTCAGACTTAGAGAAAACAGTACTTTACCACTCTCCTGCCTTTTCCATGGTTATTCTATTGGAAAAGAACGAGTTTTGGACAACTACCTTTCATTCTTGCCAAACTCTTTGCAGACCCCCGTGCAAGCTTTAGAACAAGATTTTGGATGTTTTCTTTCCTGGCAGAGTTTCTCCTTGCAAGATATGGTGGAAAAGCTTTTTGCTGAGTGTAGAGCGGCAAGACACGCAGAAGACGCAGATACGCAGCTCTCCGAAGCTAAGTGCCGGTCCCGGGCTTCTTTCGGCACAAACCGCTCTCAGGAGCTCCCTGCGCTCGCCACAATGCTCTGTGTGCGAAGAAGCCGCTTCTTCGCCTGCGGGAGAATCGGCGAGCGGCAGCTTCCCAAAGGCGAAGATGCAAGCTGCAGCACACAGGCACAGTGTGGGCAGGCTTCAGACTTAGAGAAAACAGTACTTTACCACTCTCCTGCCTTATCCATGGTTATTCTATTGGAAAAGAACGAGTTTTGGACAACTACCTTTCATTCTTGCCAAACTCTTTGCAGACCCCCGTGCAAGCTTTAGAACAAGATTTTGGATGTTTTCTTTCCTGGCAGAGTTTCTCCTTGCAAGATATGGTGGAAAAGCTTTTGGCTGAGTGTAGAGCGGCAAGACACGCAGAAGACGCAGATACGCAGCTCTCCGAAGCTAAGTGCCGGTCCCGGGCTTCTTTCGGCACAAACCGCTCTCAGGAGCTCCCTGCGCTCGCCACAATGCTCTGTGTGCGAAGAAGCCGCTTCTTCGCCTCCGGGAGAATCGGCGAGCGGCAGCTTCCCAAAGGCGAAGATGCAAGCTGCAGCACACAGGCACAGTGTGGGCAGCCTTCAGACTTAGAGAAAACAGTACTTTACCACTCTCCTGCCTTTTCCATGGTTATTCTATTGGAAAAGAACGAGTTTTGGACAACTACCTTTCATTCTTGCCAAACTCTTTGCAGACCCCCGTGCAAGCTTTAGAACCAGATTTTGGATGTTTTCTTTCCTGGCAGAGTTTCTCCTTGCAAGATATGGTGGAAAAGCTTTTTGCTGAGTGTAGAGCGGCAAGACACGCAGAAGACGCAGATACGCAGCTCTCCGAAGCTAAGTGCCGGTCCCGGGCTTCTTTCGGCACAAACCGCTCTCAGGAGCTCCCTGCGCTCGCCACAATGCTCTGTGTGCGAAGAAGCCGCTTCTTCGCCTCCGGGAGAATCGGCGAGCGGCAGCTTCCCAAAGGCGAAGATGCAAGCTGCGGCACACAGGCACAGTGTGGGCAGCCTTCAGACTTAGAGAAAACAGTACTTTACCACTCTCCTGCCTTTTCCATGGTTATTCTATTGGAAAAGAACGAGTTTTGGACAACTACCTTTCATTCTTGCCAAACTCTTTGCAGACCCCCGTGCAAGCTTTAGAACAAGATTTTGGATGTTTTCTTTCCTGGCAGAGTTTCTCCTTGCAAGATATGGTGGAAAAGCTTTTTGCTGAGTGTAGAGCGGCAAGACACGCAGAAGACGCAGATACGCAGCTCTCCGAAGCTAAGTGCCGGTCCCGGGCTTCTTTCGGCACAAACCGCTCTCAGGAGCTCCCTGCGCTCGCCACAATGCTCTGTGTGCGAAGAAGCCGCTTCTTCGCCTGCGGGAGAATCGGCGAGCGGCAGCTTCCCAAAGGCAAAGATGCAAGCTGCAGCACACAGGCACAGTGTGGGCAGCATTCAGACTTAGATAAAACAGTACTTTACCACTCTCCTGCCTTATCCATGGTTATTCTATTGGAAAAGAAGGAGTTTTGGACAACTACCTTTCATTCTTGCCAAACTCTTTGCAGACCCCCGTGCAAGCTTTAGAACAAGATTTTGGATGTTTTCTTTCCTGGCAGAGTTTCTCCTTGCAAGATATGGTGGAAAAGCTTTTTGCTGAGTGTAGAGCGGCAAGACACACAGAAGACGCAGATACGCAGCTCTCCGAAGCTAAGTGCCGGTCCCGGGCTTCTTTCGGCACAAACCGCTCTCAGGAGCTCCCTGCGCTCGCCACAATGCTCTGTGTGCGAAGAAGCCGCTTCTTCGCCTCCGGGAGAATCGGCGAGCGGCAGCTTCCCAAAGGCGAAGATGCAAGCTGCGGCACACAGGCACAGTGTGGGCAGCCTTCAGACTTAGAGAAACCAGTACTTTACCACTCTCCTGCCTTTTCCATGGTTATTCTATTGGAAAAGAACGAGTTTTGGACAACTACCTTTCATTCTTGCCAAACTCTTTGCAGACCCCCGTGCAAGCTTTAGAACAAGATTTTGGATGTTTTCTTTCCTGGCAGAGTTTCTCCTTGCAAGATATGGTGGAAAAGCTTTTGGCTGAGTGTAGAGCGGCAAGACACGCAGAAGACGCAGATACGCAGCTCTCCGAAGCTAAGTGCCGGTCCCGGGCTTCTTTCGGCACAAACCGCTCTCAGGAGCTCCCTGCGCTCGCCACAATGCTCTGTGTGCGAAGAAGCCGCTTCTTCGCCTGCGGGAGAATCGGCGAGCGGCAGCTTCCCAAAGGCGAAGATGCAAGCTGCGGCACACAGGCACAGTGTGGGCAGCCTTCAGACTTAGAGAAAACAGTACTTTACCACTCTCCTGCCTTTTCCATGGTTATTCTATTGGAAAAGAACGAGTTTTGGACAACTACCTTTCATTCTTGCCAAACTCTTTGCAGACCCCCGTGCAAGCTTTAGAACAAGATTTTGGATGTTTTCTTTCCTGGCAGAGTTTCTCCTTGCAAGATATGGTGGAAAAGCTTTTTGCTGAGTGTAGAGCGGCAAGACACGCAGAAGACGCAGATACGCAGCTCTCCGAAGTTAAGTGCCGGTCCCGGGCTTCTTTCGGCACAAACCGCTCTCAGGAGCTCCCTGCGCTCGCCACAATGCTCTGTGTGCGAAGAAGCCGCTTCTTCGCCTCCGGGAGAATCGGCGAGCGGCAGCTTCCCAAAGGCGAAGATGCAAGCTGCGGCACACAGGCACAGTGTGGGCAGCCTTCAGACTTAGAGGAAAACAGTACTTTACCACTCTCCTGCCTTTTCCATGGTTATTCTATTGGAAAAGAACGAGTTTTGGACA